>NC_061113.1:90426763-90615245 GCF_002878395.1 Capsicum annuum
CTTCGTATATAATTTTTCTTATATACGAAGAGGTATTTTATTTTAATGAAGATTTATTAAGTTCTATAGAAAACTTACACCTATATAATGAAAGCTACTGCTCATATTTAGATAGTTGTTACTCAGATGGATATTATACAGATTAGAAATGTTAGAATATATTAGAAAAATTAGAGAAAACCAAAGTGACCTGTATGAAGAAATTAATTATAGAAACCGACTCAAAGAAATAATGGAAAATCTAAAAAAAAAATTAATATGGATAAAAGAAACCTTAGAAAATTTAGAAAAAAATACAGATAATAGTTTATATAACATAAAAAACTCATTAAGAGAAGAAGAATGAGAGATAATTTATAGTATTAAAAACCTTAATTAAGATATAAATTATAGTACAATCAGAATAGAATATTACATAGAAATTAGTAAACAAGCAACTACTTTAGAATAAAATGATATACTATGAGTATTTAAAATACTGGAAAAAAAATATGGAAGAAATAAGATTAATAAAAATTCTTATGAAAGACAATTTAATAGAATATTTTGAAATAAAAGATATAGAATATTTAGAATACCTTCAAAATAATATACAAGAATTACAAAGACTAACAGAAAAAATTAAAGAATATTACAGTAAAGCATTTAATCAATTACCATATAATCACCCCCAAGATATGAACATTAATAAAATTAAAATAAATAAACTAAAAATAAAAATGATTAGAGAAGTTAAGAAATATCCACGCACAAACAAAAATAGATCCATTAGAGCTATAATAGATCTATTTAAGTTATCCAAGTTATCTGTACCCCCTATAATTAGCAGGTCATGAAGGATAACCTTTGCAATAGCAACATGGCATGAGGGCTAGCCTTCGTGACATTGGCGTGCCATTTTGCTGTGTTAAAAACATCAAATTTTTGTTTTTCACTTAAGGTGGGGGGTTATTTGTCTTTTTACCCCATTCCCTTCAGTTTTAAAAGATCGAATCGTTCTCTTTCTCTCTCAAACTCAAAACACAAGAAAGTTTAAGGGTTTTACAAAGGATTCACCATTCAAGATCTAAACATCGAACCAAATATCGAATTTACTTCAATTTCTTTTATACTTTAGACATGTATCTCATTCCCTAACTTTAATTTTATATTGTGGAATTTATTTACTTATTATCCATATGATTTTAACTTCTAGGTTTGTGGGGTTGAGGATTTTGATTGTTAATATTTGAATTACTTGTCCCTTATTTTAAATTGATTATTCATACTTTGAATTGATGTTTTTGGGACTGAGTTAGTGCATGGTCTAAATGATTGGAATGGGGGGCATGAATTTCCCTAAATTAATGAAAATTTGGTTTGATAATGGTATTAACCTCAATCGACTTTAGAATCTTGGTTTTGAATAAGAATAATTGCATGGTTTAACTTATTTTTAAACCCATTACATTACATTAAAGGGCAAATAGATATAAATAAATTTTGGATGGCCTTGGTGGCCATGGTTTTGATTATAAATGGAATTGAGGAGTCAATTTGGTTAAATCATTTTAGTTTTCCATAATTGGATTAGCTTGAAAGCATAATTGGTATGATGATACCAAGTGTAAATGCCTTAAAAGAAGACTCTAGGGTTAATTAATGGGTTTATGTGCAAATTATTTTAAATTAGTCTTAAAGGGGATTGTGTAGCTTACTATGAAGGTGTAGTCCTAGGGAACTAACAATGAAAACCACATTTGTTAATGTGGGGGTATATATGACCATGATCTTTATTCACATAATATATTTTGGAATAGCTAGAGTCTGGGTGTCTTTAGCCATTTCTTCAGACTCCTTGGTTCATGGGGAAGCTGAACCCATATAGCCTGTGGGTGCCTTTAGGATGGAGTGAGCTATATAGTTCAAGTTAAAGGTTCTATCACTACATCCTATATATATATATATGTATATAAATGAGGTACATATGGTTTTTTTGATTGGTTTTTGCCATTGGCATTATTTTACCACTTTTCCTGAGTTACATGCAAATACTTACCCCACTGACCGTCCCTAGATGCTACATCATTTCATGATGTAGGGTCCAAAGGGTTTTTTGTTGCTCTTGTGCAACAATAGGTGATTCGATATTCCTATGGATTTGATGTGAAGTGGTTGGATCATATTTTTTGAAAGGCCTGGTCATTTAAGCTATTTCCTTTATTTCTTAGTATTTTATTTTGGATTCTTTTGGTTATGTTTGGGGGCATATCCCAACCTATTTGCCATTTTTAATTTTAGAGGCTTTTGTGGACACGTGTGGGTTGTCTGTTCTGTTTTGACTCATAGTTTCCATTTGGGTTATCTATTCATCTTATCATCATGTTTGGTTAGCTTTCGCTGTATTATTTTATTATATTATAGATGTTACGATAAAGGGGTGGTCTCTCGCACATGGTGGACTTGAGATACCCATCATGACTAGGCCCTAGTTTTGGTTATCACAAGCTTGGTATCAGAGATGGTTCAGGGTCATTAGATATCTATAAAGCTATGTCGAGTAGCGTCCTCTTTTTTGGTGTATAGTGCATCACACTTATAAGGGAGAGACTACGAGGCATTTAGGAATGTTTTCCTTTCTTATGTTCTATTTCGAGCTGTAGAGTCTTGGTGCCTTTAAACTTCTCTAACTCCTGGCTTACTTGCATTTCAAGTCATGATTTCCTAAAGATCAGGCATTTTTAGAAACTCTTCTGGAACCTCTTGTCACAACTAGAGACTACCCCCTAGTTGTAACATGGTGCTTGGAACCACAAGTGATCCCAAGCTAACCCATGAACTGGTATACTGTTGAGCAACTTATTTAAATTGTATAAAACTAAATTTTTAATGAGCGGAAACATGATTATAAGGAAATATGGATAAAAATATAATTGATAAAGTTTACAATCTAATAAAATCTAAAGAAAGAATGTGAATTACATTCCATGACTCTGACCGACTATCTATAAAGCCTTTACTATACTGACTGTACATAGCTGGGACATGCCTCTAACTACTACAACTCAATACATATGAATAATAAAAGAAAAGTATATGAACTACTATTGACTAGAGTCCACGAAATAAGAGAACTCATCACCTGTTGGCTGGAAGCTGCAAACTGTTTGATTATATCGTGTAGGCTATAACTGATACACACATTATGAGACCATGTGTCACATAGACATATATATGGATCAGTACTTTAGAATGTACTGAGTAAGTGGGGGTGAATGCAACAAGTAAAACTAATTTCATACATAATCTTATAACATGCATGCTAAGTACAAGTAGACTCACTTAGAGACTAAAATAAACTAAAAGCTGAAGTATCTTAAAACACGAGTAACAAACATAATTTGATAAGCTAGTGAATCACTACACTTAGTTACTTAAACCTTTACTTTTGTAGAACAAGTATAACTGAAGCTGGGAAATGGTAAATCATGAATATTGTATATAAATCTCATGTAAAACTGAACATGTTATGAAACTGAACTGAGGGTCATGTATGGATACTGAGCATGAAAAACATTAACATGTAAAAACTGAGAATGCATGACCAAGCATGAACATATTTCTGAGATAATCTAAAATCTAAGAGACTAAATTTTGTATATCTGAATAATTGAAAATCTGTATGCTTTGGTCAAGCAAACTTAGATGAGATATACTCAATACTGACTAAAATTGTGGGAGCTTTCATGTAACCTACATAAAACATGTGAGCTATCAAGGTTTCTAATATCTGACCTACGTTGAGGAGGGTTGTTCTATTCTTTCGACCAGAGTAGAACCTGAATTGGACTGATCACTAAACTGAGCCCATATTGGGCAAGGTGAAACACTCTTTGGCGAGGCCCCTTAAACCTATGGTGGCACGTAGTTTCTAAGAAAGTAGGATGTGCTAAACCTACACTTCCCACTCAGTGCTAAATCCTACTCCCAACTAAAAAACACAGAAATACTAACTGATTCATGTAATGATAACTGATAAGATCAGGTCATGGTACTCTGAAAATAACAGTGCATACGAATTCTGAGGTAATTATAAACATATAAATTGATATTTCTCAACATGATCATGGTGTTCTGAATATGATATTAAAATCACAATCTAACTTGTTACTTGAAATATGGAAATCGTGTAAAACACATAGGTATCGGGTGTTCATAACCTGCCAGCACCGAATGATTGTAAAGAAAATACAATATCAAACTTGAAATACTGAAGTATGTAATAATGGTTCAAAGACCCAAAACACAGACATTTCATCAAATATGTGAGAATCATGAACTTGAATATGGGAATATGTTAAACATAGAAAATCAACATTATTACATGGATAAATTCATAAATTGGAGATTTAACATGAAATTCACTTGAATATGACATGAGAGATGGAAGCTTAAAGCATAAGATAACCTAAATTCTGATGGAATCATTCTTGGATATAAATAGAGTCAAACTACTAAAGAAACACATTAATTTAATTCATCTTGAACATACAAAACTCCATAATAAGAGAAATATCCATTGTTTAGTTGAAAAGAGGATTTTTGGGCTCAATGGATGAAAAGGGACCCATGGATGAACACCCACATACCTTAATTTAACAAATTCTTAAAGAAACTTGAAATTGGAACTTGAACCCTTGAATTCTTGAGGAAGAAAGCTTGAATCTTGGGACTGGAGTGATGAACTTGTGAAAGAAACCCTATTCTTGATGTTTTCTTTAAGATTCCTGAACATGGAAGCTTGAATTCTTGATTTTATGGGGAAAAGGGTTTGGATTTGTATTCTTGGGAAGGAAGGTTTTACATATGGATTTAATGATGAAAAGTGAGAAAATAATGCCTTTTTGGTGTTTTAGTCCGTCACTTGGGTGCTTGGGGTTAAGGAGAAATGACTAAAATGCTCTTTGGTCTTGTATTTACAGATACAAAAAAACATTACTCTGTGTTGCGGAGCTAGACGCGATAGCTTAGTCTCGCATCGCGGTGCTATCGCAGAAGCTTACAGTTCTGACAAAAATGATCATAACTTTTTTTTGGGGTATCGGATTAAGGTGAAATTGTTATCATTGGAAAGACAATTAAATAATCTATAATTTGATGGGTCTTGAGCTGAAAAATTTCACATATATCAAAATTTATACACATTCAAAGTTGACCCTTGTAGAATCAAATACCAAAATTTGGCCGAATCAAAGGCTCTTAACTCAACTTTGCTCTAAGCAATTCCTATGACATTTTTCACGTCGAAAGCAATTCACACACTTAGATAAAGATCATTACACATGTATTCAAAGATAAATCAATGGATTAGAGTTTACACAAGTAGAAATTACATTTTGATTTCTAGCTCAAGAATATGGGGTGTTACATTATCTCCCCCTTGGAATCTTCATCCTCAAATGAGACTGGTTAGACTGAGAATACTAATGTAACTACGAACATATACTGAACATTCATGATTTGGAACATGATTGTATAACTGAATCTGAGCATGATAAATTAACTAAACTGATTTCGTGAATACATATAATGGCATGAGAATGGTTATAAGTCTGAGATAGAAACGACAGAGTCAACATATGAGTAACCATTACCTCAGGATGGATTTGGTTTCATGAAGAAAATTTTAGAAGTTAGGACATGAAAACTCTGGGTATTAAAATATCTCCCTTTTGGGATCATTCATCCCCCGAATGATACTAACTTGGTTAAATACTAAGGAAAGACTGAGATGATGCATGGGATGATTATAAACTAAATCATGATTGAATTTTTGAATTTAAAACATGATGAATGGACAAAACTAAATTCATAATTTACATGGATGCAAACAAAGTACCTCTTGGAGTGGTCATACTTAAGAAACTTTAGATAGTAAGACTGATAACTCTCAACTTACACATCAATTTGAGTGCAAAGTGGTCGTCATTAATATATTTACCCAAATTTGAAGCTGGGGTCATATCCAGAGGAATAATGTGATTGATAATCAAGTTACTTAAAAATAATAGATACAAGTTAAATCCAAACCAATATTACAAGAAGATAAAAATATGGGAGATAGGTATCTACACTAATGTTACTTTTTGGGTTTTTCTTGTATAAATTTGGGGCTATGAATAATTAGATTTTTAACAGGTATGCACGAATCTTAGGATTATGCACTACCAAGGGAGTGATATGAGGGTGTAAGTAATCAACATCAACTTACTAAGTAAAATATGGGTAGGTTTGGTTATAGATTTTGATGCTAGTCTTTCAACAAAACACCAAACTTTCACCCATTGATTCTTTTGAATACCGAATAGGTGTGTTCAACAATTGATAACCACAACCTTAATCTAGGGATCCCTATTTCTAGGGTGACACCCCTGGTATAGTAAACCTCATATTCACCCTTATGTCTAAGATAGTAAAAATTTATCAAACTATACACACAATGGTTTATCATTGCTTTGGTCTTCATATCCCTCTTTCAAGGATGATATAGATTCCTAAACTTCACCCAAAACCCTTCTTTCGAAGATGACTTATGGTTTTCAGAGCATGGAGCTTTCACTCATTATACCCATGTGGGTATTTAGGGCTTCCACCTATTAAATCACAACTAAATTAGTATAGCAATGATAAAACCCATACACATGAACTACTAAATAAAAGCTAATCAACAATAACCTAGACATACTTTAACCCCTATTCATACATAATCCCAAAAGGGAGATCTAGCTACACATAAGATAAATAAGCATAGACATAACCATAATCTCCATTGAAGTGATTTATTGGAGCTTAAGTGAATGTTACTTCAAACTTAGCACTCCCATAAATCAATAATAGAAATGAGCTAATCTTCCACTTAGAAAGTCTCCAATGTATTCTTCATCGAAAAATTATACAATATTTTCTTCTCCTAAAATAGAGGCTATGAACTCAAGAGCTAAACCTAAAAATTAGAAAAGATGCAATATGATTGATGATGCTAGGGTTTGACTCTTTTTGTCAAAATAAGGATTATCCACGTTGATGTTCCGATTTTTGATGAAATATTTTACATCTTTTTATCATGAAAATTATGTGTTTTTAAGCAAATAAAGTTGTATTTAATGGTAGGTTTGAGTGATTTTAGGTTAAGGAATAGCTGAAGGAGAAAACTCAGGAAAACAACAGAAAAAGGTCATGGACGACCCAAATGGTAGACCGTCAGTCATGCAATAGACCATCGGAAGGGCCGTCAGAGATAAACATAAGGTTTTAGGTAGAAGACCCAGGCGAAGGTCCAAGTGGCAGGCCGTCAAGTTTGTGGTGGACCGCCAACTTGGCCGTTAGGGTTAAATAGAATGCTTGATTTCAGAGGACTTATCGACAGGCTGTGCGATGGACCGTTGGGCCATCGGTGGTCCGCTAAGGTAGCCTTCAGGACTAAAAAAAACCTGATATCCTGGAGTACTCTGCGACAAACCATATGACGAATCTTCAGACTTTCGATGGGTTGTCAGTTGGACCGTCAATTTGGATGCAGTGTTTTTTGAGTTTAAATTTTAAATCTTCTAAACTTGGGAGCATATAAATGCCCAGTTAGGGTTTTATTGAGAACATTCTGAATCTTGGAGATTGTTTTATCTTAGTTTTCCATCTTTAAAACTCTTTGTAATGTAGAAATTTATGAATCAAACTACATTTGTGGATCTAATCATTCCATTGCTATTGAAGATTCAAGAATTAATTCTTCTAACCTTTGTAAGTGAATTTTGAATTTGTTTATAAATAATATAAGTATTCTTTCTCTTTCTTTTATAGAGATGAGTGGCTAAGATCCCATAACTAGGGTTATGAGAGCCTTGATGTAAATAGTTGATATGGGTTGTTATTCCAATTGAGTTTCTGTAGGTAATTGATGTTGCATAAACTCTTCTTCACTCTAATGACTTTTCTTGGTTGCAAACTTGAAAGTTGAGCCCAAGAACAATCACCTGTTCGAATAAAAAAGTGTTTGTTGGGAAAAGAAAGGGTTTACATAAAATCTAGAGACCTAAATCTTTAGATTAATGGAAAATACCTTAACAAGGATTAACATACACGAGAAAATGGTTGAGTAATTAATATATTCTTTATGTTGAGAGATTTAAAGGATAAACTATCCATTAAGATTGAGAAACTAATGGGTAAACACTAGAATTCAACTGCTCTTGCAATTGAAGTTATTGAGTGGAGCTCAAAGGTGGTTCACACCCCTAACTATTTAAACATCTTGGTAACCATAAATCTAGTTTTTTTAATATCATTGAATTACTACTAGCATAAAGATTCATTAGTTGGAACAACTCTATTACAATTACTTAGAATACAATTTATAAATCTAAACCCTTCTTATCTAGGAACCTTTGATCAATAGTCTAATAACAATCACAATACTTACTGAACATAGTATTCCCTGTGGGATTCGACACCCAACCTAGTTGGGTTCTATATTTGATAGCGACCTCTTACTCTCTAATAAAAGATGTATAATTTGGGCGTATAAAATTTTGGCGCCGTTACCAAGAAATACGGTTGTCAATTAAGTTTATGTTTGCTAATTGACCTTTGGTCAAGTTTCCCAAATTTTAATTTTGTTTGTTGTTTTTGTTCTGTACAGGGTAGTTATTGTGTATGCCAAGTACGCAGAGATCGTTGGGTGCACCATTATTATCAATACATCCAAAACTGCAGTTAATTAGCAGAATGGCAGACCCCCAAGATGCTGAAAGACTAGCCCCTCTGGCTAGAGCTCAACTTAATTAGTTGAATGATAGCTAGAAGGAGCGTCATCCTAATCCTGATGATGATGATTTGGGGGATGGTGATTTGTTAGTTCCTATTAACCTAAGGTGTTCAGAGAATGTGGCTGCACCAGTGAATCATAATGTAAACATGAATCATCCCTTTAGGGCAAGGTAGGATCAACAACTAGTACAGTTTGATCTGAATGATGACGAAGATAGAATGGATGGAGTAGGTGCAACTGGAGGTATCATTCCTCCACCTCTAATACCTGGAGCTAAATTCAATATTACCAATTCGATAATTCAACTCCTTCATCTTAAGGGGTTGTTCGGTGGTCTTCCCAAAGATGATCCAAACATGTACTTAGTGAACTTTGTCACTATTTCAAGTCTTTCAATAACCTAGGAGAGGGTCAGAATTCTATTTGTCTGTGTTTGTTTCCATTGTCTCTATCTGGGGAGGCAACACTGTGGCTCAATAGGTTAACTCCTGACTCTATCACCAACTAGAGGCAGTAGAAAGAGGCTTTCCTAGAAAGGTTCTTTCAAACTTCCAGGAGGGTACAGTTGAGGGATGAAATCAGTAACTTCTGACAGCTTCCTACTATAGCTCTTCATGAGATCTGGTAGAGGTTTAAAAAAACCCTGATGCAATGCCTGAACTATAACATGATAGATATTCTTTTGATAGAGACTCTTTATTGGGCTTTCATTTCTATTAGGAAGCCAGTAATAGATAATACTACAAGAGGGTTGTTTGTTGACCTTACTTTTCCAGAGGCTTCAGAGATGCTTGATCGGATGACCAAACAGAGTAGAGCTTAGCATACTAGGGATTCTGTGGTTGCAAGCCCTACTATGTATGGTAGTATGACTATAGAGAAATACAAAAAGGAGGAAGAACGTGACCAAGACATGGTACACTTGAAGACACAAATGGATTTGCTGTCTAAAAATCTATTATTTGGAAAAATGGAGAAGGTGAAAGCTGTTGTATCCCAGGGAATAGCTGACTTTGATTCAGAAGACAAGGCAAACTATCTAAATAATCAGGTAGGTTTCTGAGGCAATAGACAAGGAAATTGAGGTCAGAACTATTACAACAAGGCTAGTTACAAGGATAGAGATCAAGGGAACTGGAAGAGGAAGAATGATAGGAGTTGACTATATGTACCTCTTAGAAGTAGAGATAATGCTACAACTAGCTCGGGTAATATATCCACGGAGGACATGATAGAGAAATTATTAAAATGAGTTGAGACTACAAACTCTGGGGTGACTACTATGAAGAGTGATTTGTCTTCCATGAGTCAGTTGGTAAACTCACACTCTACTTCTATCAAACAGTTAGAGCGGTAAATAAGAAAACTCTCAGTAGTATTAAATCAGATGAAGAGTAGAAATTTGCCAAGTGATAGAGTTTAGAACCGTCAAAATAATGACTCTTGCATGGCAATCACCACATGGAGTGGTAAGGTATTGCCAGGCCCTTTTGTGGGCAAAGATATTATTGAAGATATGATCAAAAAAGTTGTTGAGCTTGAAGAAAGTAATCCTGTAGAGCCTGAGAATTAGGATGAAATTGATGTTCCTTCTAATCATTAGCTGGTTGATGGATTGAAAAAAGGGAAAGACAAGGAAAAAGAAGCAGTGGTGACTTCTCTACTAAAACCACTGGCTCCCTTTCCTCATAGATTGAAGAATAAGGCCAATGACACAAAGTTCAGAAAATTTATGGCCATGCTTAAGCAATTAATGATCAATTTGCCATCGGTGGAGGTATTAGAACAAATGCTCAGGTAAGAAAATTTCATGAAAGACCTTGTCACAAAGAAGCGAACAGTTAGCTATGAGCCAGAGGACAATCTCCAGTATTGTGGTGCTATCTCCACAAGGTCTTTGGTGTAGAAGAAGGCAGACCTGGGAGAATTTACCATCCCATTCACTATTGGGTCTATTGATTTTGCAAAAGCTCTATGTGATTTGGGAGCTAGTATAAACTTGATGCCGCTTGCTGTGTATTAAAAATTGGGTTTGGGGGATCCTTCTCCCACAAATATGAGGCTAGTTATGGCAGACAGGTCTATGAAACGGCCTGTGGGGATTCTATATAACGTATTAGTAAGGGTGGCCAATTTCATATTTTCGATTGATTTTGCCATTCTTGATTGCGAGGTATATTTTGAGGTAACCATAATCTTGGGTCGACCTTTTCTCATAACTGGGAGTGTACTTATTGATTTAAGGGAAAACGAGCTACTATTCAGGCTAAATGATGAGGTAGTTTGATTCGATGTATGCCACTCTATGAAACAATATAAAGATATGAGCGTATTCTCTATTATGGATGTCAATTATGAGGAGTAGGAAGTGCCTATAGAAGAAAAATTTGTTATGGAGACTTTAGCCACTGTATTGATGAATTTTGATCATGATGGTATCAAAGATTATGAGGAGACTGTGTGTGCCTTAATGGGCATGGGGTCTTATTTATATGCACCCAAGAAGTTGGATTTGGACTTGAAAAATTATCCAAGTCCACCTGCTAAGCTTTCTATAAAAGAGCTACCTACCTTGGAACTAAAAAAGTTGCCCAACTATTTGAGGTATATGTTCCTGGGAAGTGGGAATACACTACCTGTCATTATTGCGGCTGACCTGGGTGAGTAACAGGTGAAAGCCCTCACCCCTGTTCTTAAGAGATATAAGAGGGCTATTAATTGGATGATTGCAGATATCATCGACATTTCTCTTAGTATATGTACACATAAGATTCAGCTAGAGGAGGATTATGTCCCGATTATTGAGCACCAGTATTGTCTAAACCCACCTATACAAGAGATGGTGAGGAAGGAAATCATCAAGTGGCTAGATATAGGGATGGTGTACCTCATTTCAGATAGTAAGTGGGTGAGTCCCATTCAGTGTGTGCCCAAGAAAGGGAGCATGATAGTTGTGGCTAATGAGAGAAATGAGTTGATCCCACTCAAGCCTGTTACAGGGTTGAGTATGTGTATGGATTACAGAAAACTCAACTCGTAGAAACTAAAGGACCACTTCCCAATGCCTTTCATGGATCAGATGCTTAATCGGCTAGCGGAACGGGGTTGGTACTGTTTCTTAGATGGGTACTCTGGGTACAATCATATTTCTATAGCTTCTGAAGATTAGGAAAAGATGACATTCACGTGCCTATATGGTACGTTTTCTTTTAAGTGGATGCCTTTCAATTTGTGTAATGCACCCACCACTTTTCAGCAGTGCATGATGTTGATATTTTTTGATATGGTTGAAGACACCTTGGAGGTGTTTATGGATAACTTCTCAATGGTCAATGATTCTTTTGAGCTCTGCTTGCTGAATCTTAGTCTGGCGTTTCAGCGGTGTGAAGAGTTCAACCTTATCCTTAACTGGGAAAAATGCCACTTCATGGTGAAGGAGGGCATTGTTCTTGGTCACAAAATTTTTCTAAAGGCATTGAGGTAGATAAGGCAAAGGTTGAAGTGATTGAGAAACTACCTCCCCCTATTTTTATTAAAGGGGTACGTAGCTTTCTCGGTCATGCGGGGTTCTACCACAGATTCATAAAGTACTTCTCAAAAATTGCAAACCCATTTTGCAAACTTTTGGAGAAGGAGGCTAAGTTCACTTTTGAAGATGACTGCAGTAAGGCTTTTGAATGTCTTAAGCTGAAACTAGTGAAGGCTCTAATTATTGTTGCTCCTAATTGGACACAGTCATTCGTGGATTATGTGTGATGCCAGTGGAGTGGCACTTGGAGCTGTTGTTGGCCAAAAGTAAGAAAAGTTGTTCCATCTAATATATTATGCAAGAAAGGCCCTAAATGGGGCTCAAAAGAGTTATACTATGACTGAGCAGGAACTTCTTGCAGTAGTTTATGCTTTTGAGAAGTTCTGGGCCTATTTTTTAGGAACCAAGGTGGTAGTCCACACTGACCACGTAGCCTTGAAATATTTGATGGAGAAAAATCATAAAAAACCAAGGTTAATTAGATGGGTATTGCTGCTTCAAGAATTTGACTTTGAAGTCAAAGATAGGAAGTATTGTGAAAACCAAGTTGCGGATCATTAGTCTAGGTTAGAAGGTGAGCAAGCAGTTAGAGATGAAATTGAGATCAATGATGTATTTCTAGGTGAGGAAATCTTGGCAGCTGTTATGGACAAAATACCTTGGTACACTAATTTCACAAACTATGTGGTGAGTGAGGTGATTCCAGAAAATCTTTCTTTTCATCAAAGAATGAAATTTCTTCATGATGTGATAGATTATTTTTGGGATAAATCGTATCTATTTCGGCGATGTGCTAACAATATCATAAGGATATATGTTCCAAAAGTTGATATGTTAAGTATATTGGAAGAATGTCATGCTACCCTAGTTGAAGGTCACCATGCCGGTGACCGTACTGCTAGGAAGGTTCTACAAAGCGGCTACTATTGTCTAACTTTGTTCAAAGATGCTTATGAGTTTGTGAGGGGATGTGACCAATGTCAGAGGAAGTGGTCAATATCCAAGCTCCATGAGATACCATTAACAAAGAAGATAGAGGTATACATTGACTTTATGGGGCCCTTCATAAGCTCATATAGGATGAAATACATTCTAGTTGCTGTTGATTATGTATCAAAATAGGTTAAAGCTGTTGCTTTGGCTGACAATGAAGGGAAGAGAGTAGTTACGTTCCTAAAAAGGAACATTTTCTCTCAATTTGGGGTGCCACGCACCATTATAAGCGATGGTGGATCTCACTTTTGCAATCATGTGTTTCGAGCTGCCTTAGCAAAGTATGGTGTTAAGTAACACGAAGCAGAGACTCAGTACCACCCACAAACTAGTGGGAAAGTGTGTAGGACTGAAGATTGATTTTGGTCAGATCATTGTCGATGAGCTATTTGTGATAGAACATAATATGGCAAGTTCTCTACTATTTCCTTGCTTAATCACTGAATTATGCAGGCAGGCAGGTGTGCCTCTGATTCATAGAGTGGATAATGAGGTTCGTGCGACGCATAGGCAGGACATTGAGAAGTCCAAGCATGACTCAAAATTCAAAATGAGGGTCACCAAACCACTAGCCTACCAAACTCAGTCAGCACTAGCCCTAGATACTTTAGAGATTCTAAAAGGTATGGCGTTACCAATTACCACTTATTTACCACCTGATTATGTGCCATCAAGTACGTCTATAGAGTTTGAATCTTCACCACCAATGGGTGGATCAGAATTTGTAGAATTTAGTTTGACGTCGAAAAACTTTGCCAAGTCTGTAATATTGCAAAAGAAATTCAAAAGGCTGCTTGACACTTGGGCTATAGAATTCAACCCTTTTGTTGACAGAATTATAGCTGATGCAATCCGTCCATTCCAAGATATTCAGATAAAGATGGATCACATGAAGGAGAGAATCAATAAAAGGCTGGATTCATTGTCTATTCCAGACTTGGCAAGGTTCATGGCAGAGTTTAAGAAAACACAGCTGACATCAAAGAGTTGAAGAGCAGACAGCCACAACAACCTAATTTTGATCCAGCCTTGGTATTGAGTAATGATTATGAAGGAATTATTGACCTAATGTGGAGACCTGTGAAAGATAAAGAAAAGTAACAAGTAGATGATTATGCTGAATGGAAAGCTGAAAAGAGAAGAAAGAGAGAGGCTATGACATTAGAGGAGTGGGAGCATCATAATATGAAGAGAGCCAAGAAAAGGTCTAGGAAATATGAAGAGAAAATAAGGAAGGGAGTGGAAGATAAAGCAGCCAGAGTGTCTACCAGTTCTGCCTCAGTCAGGGGGCAAACTTCAGATCCAGTCCGGGATGTTAAACCTCTGATTTAAGAGGGAGAGCTTTTGAGTACCCCCACCACTATAGGGGTCAATATTGCACCAGGTGAGGATGCTGGATCTTCACCACACTTTACAGATGCCTAAGATGAATAAGAGGCAATACAAGTATACCCACTCCTTGGTACTTTTAATTGATGCTTTAAGAACAATGCATATATTTTTATGGGGGGTGCTGTACTTGTACCATGGGGGGATTGTGTTGCTGTATTCTTTTTATCCCATGTGCTATCTAGGAGAATCAATATTTCTAAGATCATGTTTAAGTTTACATTTTTTTTCTTTTCTAGGATTAACTTTAGGTTTGCATCTTTCCTTTCTTAAGTCCTATTCTGTTATTAATGTTGGTCCATTAAATAAAAGTGCCATTTATGTTAGCACCTTGTTGTGAGTATGGATGATGAATGATGTTCAAATCAGGCTATGGCTATGTTTGTATGATTGTTTACTTTTGTCTCCTAGTATCTGTAATCAACTATAAGTGAATCTGTGGTTGAAATTAACTTGTAAAATATGCATGACATGTGTTGTAAATCATAAGAACAGTAGAATGAGTTTGACTCAGTTTTCTGTGTGGGCGAGAATTTGTATTAGTTCTTACATAGTGTAGTACCTAGAAATTGCCTGGTTCAATTGATGCTATGTTGTAGTTGATGAAATAAGAAGTGATAACAGGCCGCCTTGTGATTTTAGTCTACTTAGACAAAATAATTAACCCCACCAAAAAGAATTTTCTAATTTTTAACCCTTATTTGAGCCTATGTTAATTTCTTTTCTTTATCACCAATCACTCCAGTTAACTCTCTTTAAATTGTTAACACTTAGCTCTAGCCCTGGCCCAATTGTGGGCATTATAAACCTAAACTTAGGCAAAACACCTAAGTTGAGGGTGGCTATTATCAAGCTATTAGTTGTCTAAGGGAAAGTTGGTTTAGAGAATCTGAACATGGTCTACTCAAGACACTATGTACCTTGACTGATTGCATCAACATAAGTTAAGAGTGGCTGATGGTTATGTGTATATATATAAAAAAAGAGAAGGGAGTTGTTATGGTAAAGTGTAAATGAATGAGAAAAAAGGTAAGTGAGCTAGATCAGAAATGGCCTTGGTAGGTAGAACTTGAGGGAAAAGAGAGTTTAATCCTAGTATTAAGTTACTTTTTTAGCAAAAGTCCTCCCTCCCCTAGACTCGAAGCCTCATTAAAAGCCTGAGAAAAGACCTATTTGATCTTGGTGAGTCAACTATAAGAGAGCATTGGATGATAAGGGCAAGCCTATGGGTATGTGTACTATGTTTGTAACTTCTTTGATGAGTGTGAGGGTGCTGATTTGTATCCACAAAATATACTGGGCGGTGGATTTCCTTGATTGTAAGGGCAATCTGAGTTATACTTAATTTGGCTGATCTCAGTAGATTCTTGTATCCATATTTGTGTATATGTAGTGATTTTTAAATAATACCGATTATGGACTTTGACATGTTGAGCCATATAATTAGGATGACAAGTGAATGATTGTGTGAAAACTGGTTCGGCAAGTTGAATTCCTATTATTGCATTGTTCATATTTGTAATCTGGTGCTGAGTTGCTTAAGGACAAGCAATTATCTTAAGTTGAGGGTGTTGATGTTCTGACTTTTGATGGAATATTTTGCTTTTTTTTTCTCGTGAAAATTATGTGTTTTCAAGAAACTAAAGTTGTATTTAATGGTGGATTTGAGTTATTTCAGGTTAAGGAATAGCTGAAGGAGTAAACTCAGGAAAAAAGCAAAAAAAGGTCACTAACAGCCCAAATGACGGACCTTCAGTCAAGCGACAGACTATCGGGAGGGCCTTCAGAGATAAACAGAAGGTTCCAGGTGGAAGGCCCAGGTGATGGTCCAAGTGGCGGGCCATCATGTTTTTGGTGAACTGCCAACTTGGCCGTCGGGCTTAAACAAAATGCAGGATTTCAGAGGACTTATCGAGGGACCGTCGGGCCATCGACGGTCCACCAAGGTAGCCGTCAGGACTAAATAGAACCAGACATCCTAGAGCACTCATCGACAGACCATGTGACGGACCGTTAGTTGGACCATCAATTTGGACGCGGTATTTTCTGAGTTTAAATTTTAAATCTTCTAAACCTAGGAGAATATAAATACCCTGTTAGGATTTTATTGAGAACATTCTAAATCTTGGATATTGTTTTATCTTAGTTTTTCATCTTTGAAACTCTCTATAACGTAGAAATCTATGTATCAAACTATATTTGTGTATCTAATCATTCCATTGCTATTGAAGATTCAATAATTAATTCTTGTAACCTTTGTAAGTGAACTTTGAATTTGTTTTTGAATAACACAAGTATTCTTTCTCTTTCTTCTATGAAGATGAGTGGCTAAGCTCCCATAACTAGGGTTATGGAAGCCTTGATGCAGTTGATATGGGTTGTTATTCCAATTGAGTTTCTATAGGTAACTGATGTTGTATAAACCCTTCTTCACTCTAATTGCTTTTCTTGGTTGCAAACTTGAAAGATGAGCCTTGGGAACAATCACTTTTTCAAATAGAAAAGTGTTTGTTAGGAAAAGAAAGGGTTTACATAAAATCTAGAGACCTAAATCTTTAGCTTAATGGAAAATGCCTTAACAAGGATTAACCTACATGAGAAAATGGTTTAGTAATCAATATATTCTTTAAGTTGAGAGATTTAAAGGATAAACTATCTATTAAGGTTGAGAAACTAATGGGTAAACACTAGAATTCAATTGCTCTTGCAATTGAATTTATTGAGTGGAACTCAAAGGTGATTCACAACCCTAATTGTTTAAACATCTTGGTAACCATAACTCTAGTTTGTTTAGTATTATTGAATTACTACTAGCATAAAGAATCAATAGTTGGAACAACTCTGTTACAATTACTTAGAATACAATTTATAAATCTAAACCCCTCTTATTCAGGAACCTTTGGTCAACAGTCTAATAATAATCACAATACTTAGTAAACATAGTATTCCCTGTGGGAGTTGACACCCAACCTAGTTGGGTTCTATATTTGACAGCAACCGCTTACTCTCTCATAAGAGAGGTGTAATTTGGGCGTATCACACGTGCATTTCTAGTTTTTCCCTTGGGCTGATTTCTTCCACTAAGAAGCAATCGTGTGGGTCTATCTCTGACCTCGGTTATGCGACCACAGGTAACTTCTGTGATTGTGGTTGAATGACTTTTGCTTGACTACCGTGATTAAGGTCAGCTTACCGCGACTGCGATACCTGAAACCTTTTTGCTCCAAGTCTTCAGCTGTACTTTTCTTGCTCTCTTTTGATCCTTTTCAACTCTAGTCCACATCTCTTGATCTCCTTAACTCTATGCCTGCAAAGAGTGGATATTAGTGCATTTTATCACCAATATGTCTCATTTATTCATTCAAAACAAGGTAACGTGCACAAATGTTTAGTGAGAATGAGTGGTGAAATCATCACTCATCAATACGCCTAACTTAAATCATTTGTTTGTCCTCAAGCAACACTACCTCTTACCATGAGACAACAATTCTCTATGCCTAAACTTTATACCTTAAAGCTCACAATGACTTCAACTTTAGTCGTAACCAAAAGTAGCTCATTGCATACGGGCTAAACTAATTTCCACTACAGCCCACATCATAAGATGCAACATTCAAGGATACATAGGACTTTAAAGAGCAACCAAGCAATAACAACCAATACTCTAGAGGTGGCTTCCTCTTGACCACAACTTAGCTATACTCTATTTGCATAATTCCTTAAAAGGTGACAAAATTACCCATCCCATCTTGTTTCACATGCCAACACTCACATGAAAGATAATCCCACACACCAAACTACCGAATATGCAAAAAAGAATTAGAAGTGCAAAATCTCTCTCCCTTATAAAAGAAATCTCTATGCAACAAGTGTTATACCATAAGCTTGCCCCTATTTTCAATCACCACTACAAAGAAAGTAAATGGTTGGAGATATAGAAGGACATTCTAAGTTTGCAACATAGGTTTGGGTTAGGGTAGGATATCATTTGGGAACGACATGGCTACACCCTTCCTTGAACATCTATACCACACTTTTCAATCTTCCTTTTTGACTATAAGCCACTCTTCTTTGTTCTTACTCTTTTATCATGCCTACTTTTTGCTTCCTTTGTTTACCCATTTCTTTTATCTTTTTTTCTTACAACTTTTTCATTCCTTTTGTTGGATTCTTTGTTTTTCTATTCTTATTTTCAACACTTAGCACATTTCGCATTTCACTAACAATTTTATGGCCTCACACTTTCCTCTATCAACCTTTACCACCCCCAACTTAGGATTTTAGCCTCAAGTTATATTTTTAAGTTCAAGGAGGGTTTGGTAAAAAAGAGGGATAAAAAGAATGGATCAGGGGTTGTAATGAGTTTGCCAAAGAAAGGTCCAAAGTCTCAAAGTTGGTACTAGGGATTATAATTATGCATGGGTAGGATTTTTAGGCTAGAGTGGGTTCCAAAATCACAAAGGCGGCCTAAGATCATTTCTCCAACCACATACAATCAAAATTAGTTTTGAAAGACTAACGGGGCAAGTTCTAGATAACACAAGTGTAAAATAGATGAATACCAAAATCTCACCACTCATGGTATACAAAATTTGCCAAGGGGGCTCAAATGTCCCTCTCGCTACAGAAAAAATAGGAGTATTTATTTCTGTTCATAAGTCAAAATTTATGAAGCCACCAAAAGAGAATTTTTTTTTTACAACATTGCTCACATCCATGCCCTTGATTTTTCAAAATTTTTTGACGGAGGGGGTTATTCATTTTGCCTTGGCCTCTTGCACAATTTGCTAAACTATGGCTACAACCTAAGCCTTAGCCTCATATTTAGGCTCAAAATGGGTACACTAACTATATGGATACTCAGAATTCACTAATGGCATAGAATGTGATCCTAAATTTGCACTTTACAATGCTACAGGTACTCAGACTTCCCTTGCATTCATGATATTTATTCTATGGGTACTCAGAAATCCCCTACACCTATAACTCAAAACCCAAACATGATGTTTTACCCTTAATAATATTGTTACTCAATATATCATAGGAAAAAACTTGTCATGCATCATCAAAATCAAAATAAAAGCTAAAGTAAAAAGAAAAAAACTAAAACTAGAATAAAATCATGATAATCCATTAAATGAGAGCACCAAAAGGATGCACAAAATATAGCATTTCAAAAAAAAAATTAAAACAATATCCAAAGTATCATCCCAAAACAATCACCAACATTAATATCCAATAAACAACACCAAAATAATACATATTCGGAGGTACCCCTTAATTAAAAGGATGCAGTGTCCTCACTGCATGTGTAATTTAGCAAGAGTAGAAGGGGTCTTACTGAATATACATCAAGAGCTATCCTCTCTTGCTGACTCTGAACCATTACCCTCAGCATCATCAGTAGACCAATAAGCATGGGCCTCGTCCTCACTATCCTCCTAGGTGAAGGTAGTCTATGGTTGGGCTTGAGCACCTTGAAGATGTGCTTCACCCTCTTCCATAGCTTCTTGAAGAATTTATATAACTTGTTATCTCTCTTTACTATTTTCTCATGTGAATCCATGAGGTCCCTATGTGATGCAGCTAAGGCTAAATAAGCTCTCTCTAAATGGGCAACAGTGGCTCCCTACTTCCTGCTCCTACTTATATTTCTTATAGTCTGACTGAGCTATGTACCAGTGACGAGCAGTGGAAGACTCTCTTGATCCCTGAGGAAGTCTGGATAGTAGTTCTATGACCACCCGTATCTGACTTGATATATTATCGAGGAGGTTGACTGATGAAGATCTACAGGAGTCTGTGTCCTCTTGAGTCAATTTGCCGGAGGCTGCTTTCCTCTTTTTACTTTGGCCTGGGGCATTCTTACCTCTAAATTTTAGTGGCAAGATGCAGGGGCCTAGGAGCACCCAGGTATCTGTAACATACTCCCCCACCTATGCCATCCTACATAGCTTAGTGATAAGGAAAGGAAGGAGAAAATGTGTACCTCTATGATTTCTGATGTACCTTCTTTCTGAATACTGTCCATATTTAGGGCTATTCCAGAGAGAATACAGGTCACCATCCAAGATCGTAAGTCTGTAATAATGGTCATGTGAGTGCATGGAAATACTTGGCTACAGATAATATTCAACCAAAGTCAGGCCTCAGGTGTGAAGTTATTCATCAGAATGTCTCTCTTGGTAGTGGCCCAGGGAATATCTTTGTCAGGACATAAATAATTGCCATCCAGGTCCCTGGCTTGCATGATTTTGCATGGAACTGCTCTATGTCAGCATTTGGGAGTCCATACACCTCGTTGTTCCGATTTGTCCCAAAGTTCACTTGCTTCCCCCAAATCATCATCACTGGGCTTGTGAAAGAAACTACGCTTAAGTTAGCATAGAATTCATGCACCTAATGCTATTAAAAACACAGGGTTCTGGGGCAAAGCATAGACACTCGATTTGAGTAAGTCTAGCATGAAATCTTGGGAACTTTTCCTCTACTGTGTCAAAGTTGATACCCCTTTCAGGGAGTAACTCCTGTGCAATTCCGCATTGTAGAGTTTTTGACATTCCGGGGTCATGAATCTAGTGTTGTCAAATCCCTCCATTTCTGAGGCTTAGATCCTATAAATAATGTACTTAGGCTATCATTAGTACTATCATACTAAAAACATGCTAGATCAAATAAATAAATGCATGCGACAGTGTTATAGAAGGTTTTGGGGGCAGAAATGGATGTGCAAAATTTTTTAGTTCCTACAAACACTGCCCTCAGGTATGGAAATCACGGAGCAGTGACCGCGACCACGGTGATACAATCGCAGTACCTGAGATCGTAGTCTGTAATTTTGCTTCAGTTAGAACATATAATTTTATCCCCACATTTGTGTTATACTGGGCATGTAAGCATTAAGACTAAGTGACTCAGGCCTAGTTATCATGATTATACCCCCCAAACTCATAGAATTTAACATGTAATTCATAGGGGTATTGAATCTAACACAAGGTGTACATAATTACTTCACCCATTTAAACCTTAAATTTGGGTACTCAAGACTTCCCTATTAGTGTGTACACCAACTACAATAACTTACCATATCAATAGTCAAAAGTAAGCACACATTTATTGATGAAAACATAATTTCAAGACTCTCCTAAACTACAATTTCTAAGCATATAAATATCCAAATCAATGGAGTTGAGACAACTTACCAAATTAGATGATGCACGAGATGAATTGATGCTTGGATATACAATGTAATTACAAAAATTGAAGGGAATTTTGAGAGAAATGGAAATAGAGGCATAAGGGAAAGTGGCCTCTGCGATAACAGTGACACAAACCACGATCACAGTAACCGAGACCAAAAATTAGTTCTCCTGCACTTTCTATTTAGTCCAAACTTGGCAATTTCACACATTTCCCTTTTTCATTCTTCCTAGTGCTAGCATTTCATGGATTATGCATGAGGAAATGTAAAAATAAAATCTATTTTATCATGCATAAATAAAAAGGATATGTGCCACTTATCTTGGCATGATAGGTTACCTCCCATCGAGCGCTTAGTTTAATGTCTTAGCACGGCGCCTCCACCATTTTCTTTTGTGTCTTTACTTAGAAGAGCTGAATCTCCATCCCAACTTTCGTTCAATATGCAATGAGCGGTAGAGGGGCAGAAAATTCAGATCTTCAAAGATTAATCTTGGAAGAGGTGAGGACATGGCGAGCAAACTTCGATCTCACCAATTTGAAGATTTGAACCTTTTACCCAACTTCACATCAAAATTTCGGTTTGGCTCCTTGGGTAAAAGTGAGTTCATCAATAGGCCACTAGTTGTACATCGGGCTTTGAGATCCTTGGACATTGATGGAGGGAGTTCCATATGCTCCTTTGGAATGCCAAATTCTAAAATATAAGAATTGTACTCCGTCTTCCCACAATGCACCATTTGCTCGGAGGGATGGATCCTCATCACATCCTTTAAGCATAATGTTGAAAAGTGATCTGAATGAGGTCTAACTCCTAATTCCGAGTTAGCCTTCTCCAAAGCATCTTCACCCCAAAATAAACTAGAGTCATTATAAGAGGTTCTCATTGATTCTTCTTTTGACTCTAGTACCATTTCTTTTATGTTGGACTCTTCTTCCTCATATGATTTGAACGATTAGAAAGCCATCGAGGAGTTTTTTCTACCAAGCTCATCATCATAGCTTGGTTTCTCTTCTTGACAAACCTCCTCTTAGGAAATAGGCATGGTTGTGACATTTGTAAGAATTATATCCTTTCCCAATTCCCTCGCATTGACATTTGCCACTTCAAACACCCCGTAGGATTGATGTAAGTCTTACACATTCTCCCCAATTATAGTTACCCAATCAAAAATGGTTTGAAGCATTGCTCCAAGACCAATGGGTCCAGTTTCTTGCTCCTCCTTCTAATCATCATAAGACCTATCAATCTCATAAGAAGAACTAGCAATTTTGTTAGTATAATAGGGGGAGAGGGAATTTGGACAATCACTCCAATGTCCATTTCGACCACTACATAAAGAACACCTATACTCCCTATAAGATCAGAATGGTGAAGCTATCTCTCTCCAGAGAGTATAGTCACAATCTCTAATGAAGTGTGGTATATCATAATATGGACATGAGTTGTCAAGATAGGAATTCCAACTACCAACACCATATTTGTCAGAAGATGCCATAGAGAAAGGTAAAAAAAAATATACCTACAAAAGAAAATCACATACAAATATTTACAAGCTTGAATTCAAGCAAGTAATCTAATATTTCAAAACTAACTCAATACGCCAAATTGTTCCCCCATAATGGTTCTATTTTTGATATCACTCAACATACATATCAATTTGAGTGCAAGGCAGTCATCGTCAATATACTTACCCAACTTTGGAGTCGAGGTCGAATCCCCGAGGAACAATGTGATTGGTTATCAAGTTACTTAAAAATAATAGATACAAGTTAAATCCAAACCAATATTACAAGAAGATAAAAATGGGGGAGATAGGTATCTACATTAATGTTTCTTTTTAGTTTTTTCTAGTATAAATTTAGGGCTACAAATAATTAGATTTTTAATAGGTATGCACAGATCTTGGGATTATGCACTACTACGGGAGTGATATTAGGGTGTTAGAAATCAACATCAACTTAGTAAGTCAAATACGGATAGGTTTGGTTATAGATTTTAATGCTAGTTTTTCAACAAAACACCAAACTTTCACCCATTGATTCTTTTAAATACCTAATAGGCGTGTTCAACAATTGGCAACCACAACTTCAATCTAGGTATTCCTATTTATAGGATGATACCCATTGTATAGTCAACCTCACAAATTTAGCAAACTACATACACTTGTCTATCATTGCTTTGGTCTCCATATCCCTCTTTCAAGAATGATATGGATTCCTAAACTTTATCCGAAACCCTTCTTTCGAAGATGACTTTGGGTTTTCTAAAGAATGGAACTTTCACTCATCATACCCATGTGGGTATTTGAGGATTTCACCCATCAAATCCCAACCAAATTAGACTAGCAATGATAAAATCCATAAACATGAACTGCTAGAAGCTAATCAACAATAACCCATATACACTTTAACACCTATTCACACATAACCCCAAGAGGGAGATCTAGCTACACATAAGATAAATAAGCATAGATATACCCTTAATCTCATTTGAAGTGATTTATTGGAGCTTATGTAAATGTTACTTCATACTTGGCACTCCCACAAATCAACAATGTAAGTGAGCTAATCTTCCACTTAGAAAGTCTCCAATATATTCTTTACCCAAAAATTATATAATATTTTCTTCTCCAAAAATAGAGGCTATGAACTCAAGAGCTAAACCTAAAAATTAGGGAAGACATAATATGATTGATGATGCTAGGATTTGAGTCTTTCTATCAAAATGGGGATCAACCACGTGCATTTCCAATTTTGCCCTTGGGCTGATTTTTTCTGCTATGCTATAATCACACAGATCTAGCTGCGACCGCAGTTACTTGATTACGGGTAACTTCCATGATTACAGTTGAATGACATTTACTTGACCACTGTAATTATGGTTAGTAGACCACGACTACGGTACCTGAGGTCTTTTTGTTCAAAGTCTTCAGCTGCACTTTTCTTGATCCCTTTTGATCATTTTCAGCTCCAATCCACATCTTTTGATCTGCTCAATTCTATGCCTACAAAGAGTGGCTATTAGTGCATTTTATCACCAATATGTCTTATTCATTCATTCAAAACAAAGTAATGTTCATAAATGTTTAGTGAGAATGAGTGGTAAAATTACCCCTCATCAAAAACTAGACCGAAAGATGAAAAAATCATAGGAACTTATCTGTATGACTGCTAAACTGAATTACTGGCTATATGGACCGAATTATACTAAATGCTTAAACTCAAGTGGAGTATTTCTTTAACACCCTTTATACAAAGTTCTAATAACAGTAGGAAGCATAGAACTCGGGCATAATCTGAATAAGATATATGATTAAGAACTCTTAATATTGCTATAACTCTGTAACATAGAACATAGTCCAATAAAATATAAACTAGGATAGAATTACTATGCCTTAGGCAATGCAACTGCCTAATTAAAGCTTAGCCTCGCTCCTTAAATACTCACATGGGTACATATCACTACTCTAGCCAATGTCTTAGTTGAACTACCTGCTCTCACCATGTTCAAGCCTAGCTCAAAATTTACAGGTACAACACATAACACCATAATGCTAGTCTGAACCATGAATTTAATATCCCATGCATTTTTACAACTTCTCATCTAAAGAATCATTTTTCTTACCACCTCAATAACTAAATTCAGCCTCCTACTAGGAATTTACTAGAACACAATACACCTATCTACTTATATTCAAACATGACATTCAAGCCAATCATTATAACCACCTATAAATTCTAGCCAGACACCTATAAAAGATTTTTCTAATATTCTCTCAACCTCTATCAATACTAACTTTCTTGCACCATTCTTATGAAGATACACAAAATTTTTCAACTAACCATGACATATACCAAAAGCTTTGCCTCAATCTTCCTTCACTCTTACAGCCTTAAATAAAACAAGCATACTACAATCTTT
This sequence comes from Capsicum annuum, assembly GCF_002878395.1. Classification (NCBI taxonomy): domain Eukaryota; kingdom Viridiplantae; phylum Streptophyta; class Magnoliopsida; order Solanales; family Solanaceae; genus Capsicum; species Capsicum annuum. The sequence goes on from NC_061113.1 coordinate 90,452,603, forward strand.
CCTTAAAATGAAACATTTACTCTCCCCATCAAAACAATTATCCATCACCACTATCTTTACATAAGGAGAGGTTACTAAAAGTTAGAACATGAGGACATGAAGCATAAAGAATACTATGCATAACTTGGATACTTAATTGAGGCCTGAGGAATAGAGTATCCACGACATGGATAAATTATAGAGATCAAAATTGAGGATATACATGACATAATCTAAATTTCACTGGTCATAAGGGTATACCATGAGTACCTGGAACTGAACATTCTCTAAAGCATGAGTTCATAAGCCATGAGCTGCATGACTTAAGTTTGGGGTTCATAATTTCAAGGAATATGATTTGTATTGTTGAGTGACCTAGAACTCCTCATACTAGGAACTAGAAGAGTACATAATTCTATGGAAAGTGCCTGAATATATGCTATGATTATGTAGCTGACATGTAAGGCATGAGTAGATGTCGTGATGACTGAAATACAACACTTTGCACTAAGATAAAAATAGGTCAGAAATCTTCCTCCCCTATTGTTGTTCTATAACACACCGGCCTCACTACTAGAATTTAAGAGCCTGACTTGGTTCCTTGTTCTATCATCTCCCCCTTAGCTTTAAGCCATCATTCTAAGTCTGTGGACCACTAAACTCTAAACTAAACTATAATCACTTTATTCTAGAGTTCGAGATATACCAATATGCAGAAATAATAAACTCAACCTTATAGACTACACTTGAAAGTGTAAAACTCATTGTCAGTACGTCCTTCTGAGATACAACTCTTATCTTTCTATTGCCTCAATCATCCAATATTCAAACTTAGATTCTAACACTTAACATGGATATTTCCAATCTAACTTCAATCTTGAACAATCCCTTAACATTTACTATCTTTAACTTCCTTTAGCTTTAATAATCGTCATATACTTACACCCTTCTTGACAACATACTTGACTCACTAAACACATAATATGTTTTTTTTCTGTATAGCCTACTAATATCATATCTATGAGCTTATATTTTCCCTAAACCATAAGAATTACCATTATTCCAACATACCTAACATTAACAACATATAATTTCAAATCAACAAACAAAAACATACACTATTTCAAGACTACTAATTCACCTTTATCCAGATAAACACTATCCCCACTTTACTATTGCAAAACTTCTAGGATCATGCCTCTATCTCTAGATCATATACTATTATATAAACCTAAGAAGGGATCTGAGGGCATAAATAACTTTATCTTAGGGCATAATTTTCATAAACATGAATAAAATCCTTCAAACTTTGAAACTTACAACACTAATGGGATACTTTCGAGCCTGTGTGTAATCCCATAACTGTATGTAGGGACTGCATGAGAAAACTCTATCTGTAAGAATTTAAGCTGGCTATTTTTGTTGCCTTAAAAATAAAGCAAAGATTGCACAAATAGATTAATGTAAGAATCTGCATATGTTCCTTACAGAACACTTCTACTATATGTTCTAAGACATCAAAGAAGGGAAACATTTCTTAAATTCCCTGTATCCTCTCAAATAAGAGTATAGAAGTCTCTATACCATTTGGTAAAACTCTACTAGACACGGCTTCATAGACTGTAATGCCTCGAAACTTGGTCTCAAGACATGACACAGTGCTTAAGACTACGAGTAGCCGTAAGCTAACCCTATCTGCCTTATATAAGGTATAAATCTCATAATTAAATAATATAGACATGAAAGTCATACTGAATACGGAAACTGTCTGAAATAACTGAGAATAATCTGAAAAAATCAGAAAATCAAATACTGTAAATCTAAATCAAATCTAGTAGTCTGATAAACCTCTACTACTAATACCTAGAGATCTACTAGGACAAACCCCTAGCTAACTCAAACTATCTGAAAAGAATACTAAATCATATAAAATTACTAAGCTCCAGAATCTGAATGAATAACTCCTCAAACTATGAGGACTCACCAACTATCGGATGTAGATGGAGATGCTCAAACTATTCATACTACTGATGCTGAGCACCTGAACCTACATTATGAGACAATATTGCAGATAGACGTATATGTGGATCAATACTTTGAGGATGTACTGAGTATATGGGGGTGAATCTATAAGTAAATCATCATCTCATCATCATAATTTGCAAAACAATACATGCTAAATGTAAATGACTCACATAAGCTGGAATATCTGAAATACTAAAATCATGAATAATAAATCAATCATACTTTATAAATCTAGTGAGTCATAACATTTAGTTCTGAAAGTTGTATTAGTATTCTATCTGTAAATCATACTATCTAAGTGTAGAAAGAGCTCACTTCTAAAATATAAAAATCTGAAATCTAAAAGCTAAAATCTGTAACTGTTATCTTTCCGTAAAGTATAATCTGAGTAAACTATGAGCCTTTACACTTAGTTTTCTAAAAGCTTTTCTTACTAGTAGGGAAATACTCAAATCTGTTTATTTACTTTTACTAGGAGGGAGGTTATCTTAACTGTCATAAACCATGTGAGCTACATGGAGTCCAACGTCTCATCCTCCTAAGGAAGAAACTTCACATTGGGAAGAGTTGTCATACTCTTGCCAGAGAGTATAACCTTATCTTAAGTGATCACTATCTCAGCCCACTGTGGGTACTTTAATCTCAATTCTACGGTGAAATATAGTTCTGAGGTATGTGACCTTGGAATTATACCCAACTCGGTGCTAAATACTACTTTCTTTAATTTGCTATACTCATCTTGTTGGAAATCCACTTTAAAACTAGCATAAGGGTTTATCATAAAACCAGTTATGCACTTATCTGAATCATAAACCCCACATACCTTGATTGATGACTAGATGAAGAAACTTGAATTATTAATTCCTAATTGAGTTCTTGGAGATGGGTTCTTGATTATCTTATCTTGGGAATCCTCAATCTTAAGCTTTCTTGGAGATATAATGGAGGATTTTGATTTCTTAGAGAAGAAGCTTTAGAGATCTAGGGTTTTACTTTTGAATAGAATGATGAATAATGAGCATAAAATGCTAGGAATATGTTTAATTCCTTGTTTTGGATAAATTGGGGCCTTGGGTATTGGCCAAAATATCCCTATTAAACTCTATGTCAGAACTGAAAAATGCAATATTTTTCCAAACTGGCAGGCCACCGCGATGTACCACTATCGCGGTGGCTCACTGAAATTTGGACAATTGGAAAAACTAGGCAGACTCCGCGACGTGCCACCATCATAATGCCCCTTTGGAATGCCATTTTAGCCACCAACGCAATGCGGTAAGATCGCGTTGGGCTATTGGATTTTGACAATTGAGAAAATGAACCACTTCGTGATGCGCCAATATCGCAAAGGTCCACTGAAATTGATGATTGCCGCCTTCTTCGTGACGCGCTGAGTGCCCAGGTGATGATCTGTCAACTTAAAAATGCCATAACTTTTCAATCGCGTATCGGATTTAGGCAAATTTGGTATCGATGGAAAGCTTTTAAATTTCCCACATAATAAAAAGTCTAAATCTGGAAAATACAAGTTGAATAAAATGGTATTCATCTTTGAAGCAAATCTTTAACATTCTAGGGATGGATTTAAGCTAGGAAAAAGTACAGGGAATTACAATATCTCTTCCTTGGGAACATTCATCCTCAAATGTGGATAGTTTAGCTAAAAATACTGAGGAATCTGAGGCTATAAGCTACCTTGCACAACTAAAATAAATTGAATGACTGAATCTTAATTAAAATGAGCTAATGAACTGATCTGAGAGTGCATGAATTCTCATGAAGATAACTATAAAGCTGAAACTGAAACTGGAAAAGAACTGAATGAAGGAAAACTATTACCTTCAGCTGAATTTGAGTTTGTGGCGATGAGATGTGGATACTTGGTATGCATGTCTACTTCTGCTTCCCAAGTATCACCCTCAATAGATTGATTTCACCACAGAACTTTGATCAAGGGAACTTCTTTGTTTCTTAATCTACGAATCTGATGATCAAGAATCTTTACTGGGACTTCTATGTAAGAAAGGCTATTCTGAATATCTGTACTTTCTAGAGGAACTATAACAACTGAATCATTCATCCATTTCTTTAACAAGGACACCTGAAATACTGGATGAACTGAGGGTAACTCAAGATCATACGCTACCTTTCCAATACGGGTCAAAATATGGAAGGGACAAACATAACGGGGACTAAGCTTCCCCTTCTTGGCAAATCTATTCACCCTTTTCATGGGTGATACTTTTAAGTACACAAGATCATCAACCTCGAACTCAAGGACTTTTCTTCTTATGTCTGTATTTGATTTCTGATGACTTTGGGCTGCTTTCAATCTCTCTAGAATCATCTAAACTTTCTCCATGGCTTCAAACACTATGTCTAGCCCAATCAAATTGGCCTCACCCACTTTGAACCAACCAACTGGAGATCTATATCTTCGCCTGTAAAGATCCTCAAGTAGAGCCTTGAATAATAGCATGATAACTATTATTATAAGTGAACTCAATCAATGATAGATGCCCATCCCAACTACCTTTGAAATCAAGAACACATGCCCTTAATGTATCCTCTAAAGTCTGAATGGTCCTCTTTGCCTGACCATTATCTGTGGATGAAAAGCTAAACTAAGATGAACTTGGGTACCAAGATCCTTCTGAAAAGCTCTCCAAAATTGAGAGGTAAACTGAGTACCCCTATCTAAGATGATGGACAAAGGAACTCCATGCAATCTAACTTTCTGATGTACAACTTAGCATAATCTTCAGCTGTGTAAGACGTCTGAACTGGGAAGAAATTCATTGACATAGTTAATATGTCTACTATCACCCAAATTGAATCATGCTGACGACGCGAATAGGGTAAACTAGTCACAAGTCTATATTCACCTTTTTCCACTTCCAAGTGGGGATACCAAACTCTTGCAATGCACCACCAGGTCTTTAGTGCTCTACTTTAACCTGTAGATAAGTTGCAGACTTGGATACTAACTCTACTATATCTCTCTTCATACCACTCCACTAATAGATTCCCCGCAAGTCACGGTACATCTTGGTAGCACCTGGATGGATGGAATAACGTGTACCATGCACTTCCGCCATAATCCGTTGCCTTAAATCATAAACCCAAGGCACACATAATCTACTCTGTTATCTCAACATACCATCTCCCCCTTGGGAGAAAAACTCTACCTTTTGGTCTTTAACTGACTTCTTTAGTTTGACCAAACTAGGATCCTTATCTTGCTTCTCGTTACTTCCGAAACTAGGGAGATTTGGAACTACTCTGAACCCAAACATTTTCTTCAGCTGAGTCAACCAATCTCACACCCAATCTAGCTAACCGGTGAACTTCCCCAACTAACTCTTTCTTATCATTCTCCATATGAGCAACACTACCCATAGATAGTCTACTAAGGGCGTTTGCCACTATATTGGCCTTGCCCAGCTGGTACAACACGCTCATATCATAATTCTTCAACAATTATAAGCACCTTCTCTAATGAAGATTCAACTCCGTCTGGGTAAACACATACTGCAAGCTTTTGTGATCTATGAACACATCAATATGCACCCCATATAAATAATGTCTCCAGATTTTCAAAGAAAACACAATAGCAGCTAACTCAAGATCATGAGTTGGGTAATTCTTTTTATGAGGCTTAAGTTATCTAGAGGCTTAGGCTATGACCTTACCTCTCTGTATCAAAACACAACCTAAACCAACTTTGGAGGCATCATAATAAACCATAAAACCATCTGTACCATCAGGTAAAACTAAAACTGGGGTTGAAGTGAGTCGAGTCTTCAACTCCTGAAAACTCTTCTCACAAGAATATGACCACTGAAACTTAACTTTCTTTTGGGTCAATATATACATAGGAGACGTGATAGGCGAGAAACCCTCAATAAAACATCTATAATAACTAGCTAGACTCAAGAAACTCCTAATGTCTGACAGCGACATAGGTCTAGGCTAATTTCTTACAACTTCTGTCTTTTGGAGATCAACTCTAATACCCTCATTGGATATGATATGACCAAGGAAAGATACTAATCTTAGACAAAATTCACACTCGCTGAACTTGGAAAACAACTAGTGATCTCTAAGGATCTGCAGCACAGTTCTAAGATGGTCTGCATGATCATCCTCACTACGAGAGTAGATAAAAATATCATCGATAAAGACTATGAAAAACATGTCCAAATACTATTTGAACACCCTATTCATCAAGTCCATAAAAGCAGCTGGGGCATTTGTTAGTCCGAAGGACATGACTAGAAACTCAAAATGACCGTAACTAGTTCTGAAATCTATCATTGAAATATCACACTCCCTTACTTTAAGATGATGATAGCCAGATCTAAGGTCTATCTTTGAGAAATAACTTGCACCTTGTATTTGATCAAATAAGTCATCGATTCTAGGAAGAGGATATTTGTTTTTGACTGTGACTTTATTCAACTGATGATAGTCAATGAACATACGTAAAGAACTTCTTTCACATAAATAGGAAGGGTGTGCCCTATGGAGAAACACTGGGACTTATGAAACCTTTGTCTAAGAGATCTTTGAGTTGCTCTTTCAGCTTCTTAAGCTAGACATGAGCCATATAATACGGAGGGATAGAAATAGGCTGAGTATCTGAAAGAAGGTCAATACCAAATTCTATTTCCCTATTAGGAGGTACCCCTGGCAAATCTTTAAGAAAAATATCAGCAAACTCATTGACTATACTAACTGACTAAACTGTTGAAGTCTCAGACTTAGTGTCTTTAAATCGAATAAGATGATTGATACACACTTTGGATATCAACTTTTGGCTTTAAGATAAGATATGAAATGACTTTTGGGAGACACTAAATTACCTTTCCACTCAAAGACCGACTCACCTGGAAACTGAAACTTCATCACTTGGGTGCGACAATCTATGGATGGATAACAAGAATAGAGCCAATACATACCAAGAATAAGATTAAATTCAACCATATCCAACTCTATTAGGTCTGCTAACTTGACTTTATGAAGGACAGGGATAGGATTTAGGCAAATTTGGTATCGATGGAAAGATTATTCAATTTCCCATACAATAGAAAGTCTAAATCTAGAAAATACCTCTTGAATGAAAAGGTATTCATCTTTGAAGCAAATTTTTGACATTCTAGGGATGGATTTAAGCTAGAAAAAAGTGCAGGGTATTTACGTAGACACCTTAGGACACTTGAAATCTGTGCTCCGATAGCAAGTTTGTCATGACTCGATACTATCTCCTAGTCATAACATGGTGCTTGGAACCACAAGTGATCCCAAGATAACCCATGAAATAGTATACTATTGAGAAACTGATTTAAATTGTATATGAATAAGAATTTAACTGATAAAGTTTATAATTTGATAAAATCTAAAGAAAGAATGTGAATTACATTCCATAATGCTGACCGACTATCTATGAAACCTTTACTATACTAACTGTAAATAGCTGGGACATGCCTACAACTACCATAACTCAATACATATGAATAATAAAAACAACCACATGAACTACTAATGACTGGAGTCCCCAAAATAAAATAATTGATCACCTACTGACTGGAAGTTGAAAGCTGTCTTATTATGTCATGTAGGCTACAACTGATACCAATATTATTAGACAATATAGCACATAAACATATGTATGGATCAGTACTTTGGAATGTACTGAGTAAGAGGGGTAAATGCAATAAGTAAAACTGATTTTATACATAATCTTAGAACATGCATGCTAAGTATAAGTAGACTCACCAGAAGACTAAAATAAATTGAAAGATGAAGTATCTTAAAACATGAGTAACAAACATAATTTGATAAGCTAGTGAATCACTACACTTAGTTACTAAAACCTTTACTCTTGTAGAAGAAGTAAAACTGAATTTGGGAAATGTTAATTCATGAATACTATATGTAAATCTCATATAAAACCAAACATATTATGCAATTGAACTGAGGATCATGTATGTATACTAAGCATGAAAAACATGAATATGTAAAATTAAGAATGCAAGACCAAGCATAAATATGTTTTTGAGATAATCTATAATCTGAGAGACTTAATTTTCTATATCTGAATAACCAAAAATCTGTATGCTTTAGTCAAGCAAACCTGAGCTGAGACATATTAAATACTGACTAAAATTATGGGAGCAATCATGTAATTGACATAAACTATGTGAGATATCCTAGAGTCTAATATCTAACCCATGTTGAGAAGGGATGTTCTATCCTTTCCATCATAGCAGAACCTGAACTAGAGTGATCACTGAACTGTGCCCATATTACGCAAGGAGAAACAATCTCTAGCGAGGCTCCTTAAACATACAATGGCACATAGTTTCTGGGGAAGTAGGGTGCGTTGAACCCACATTTACAACTCGGTGCTAAATCTTACTTCTAAGTAAAAGACACTGGAATAATAATTGGTGCATGCACTGATAACTAATAACTGATAAGCTCAGGTCTTGATATTCTAAAAATAATAGTGCATACAGATTATGAGGTAATTATAAACATATAAACTAATAATGCTCAACATGATCATGGTGTTCTGATTATGATATTAAAATTATGATCTGACTAACTTATTAATTAAAAAATAGAAATCATATAAAACACATAGGTATTAGGTTTTCATAACCTGCCAACACTGAGTGATTGTAAAGAAAACACAATATGTAACTTGAAATATTGAAGTATGTAATCATGGTTTAAAGACCCAAAACATAGACATTTCATCAAACATGTGAGAATCGTGAACTTGAACATGAAAATATGTTAAACATAGGAAATCAATATTATTACATGGCTAAATTCATAAATTGGGGATTTAACATGAAATTCACTTGAATATAACATGGGAGATAGAAGATTTAAGCATAAAATAACCTAACTTTTTATGGAATCAATCTTGGACATGAATAGAGTCAAACTACTTAGGAAACACATAAATTTAATTCATCCAAAACATACAAAACTCCATAATAAGATAAAAATCCATTTTTTTTTGTTGAAAAGAGAGTTTTTGGGATCCATGGATGAAAATAGACCCATGGATGAACACCCACATACTTTAGTTAAATAAATTCTTGAAGAAACTTGAAATTGGAACTTGAAGCCTTGAATTCTTGAGGAAGAAAGCTAGAATCTTGGAACTTGAATGATGACCTTGTGAAAGAAACCCTATTCTTGATGTTTTCTTGAAGATTCTTGATCTTGGAAGATTTAATTCTTGATTTCTATCTCAAGAATGTGGGGTGTTACGCCTCTGTCCTACCTAAGGAAAATATGGAGGGGACTCACCCTATTTTTGAAATACAGACATGTTCTAGTGTCCTTGTTCCTGACTATACTTCTCCATATGGGATTCCACTTATCCCTACTAGTCCTCCTCATACTTCTCAAGATAGTAACACTTATGATCATTCATCTCAGGGAGATATCTTTAATGCAGAGTTCCTTTAGTCTATTTACATGCTTACTTAGTTGGTGGCATTGTAGTCTTTTTAGTCTAATTATGTTGGTTCTATTGCTCATTAATTTGAGTTCACTCAGATTGGTCTATTTATGAGGTTGAATCCCCCAAATTTTGTAATACCTAAGGTTAAGGAGGGTCCTCAAGAGTTCGTTGAAAAGATACAGAAAATTTTTAGGGTGATGCATGCTATTGATTCTGAGGGTGTAGAGTTTGTTACATATCATTGAAAAATATAGCTTATTAGTGGTATGAGAAATGGGAAGCAATGAGGGGTGATGATGCTGAAGTGGCATTATGGGATGAGTTTTTAGGGGCCTTTCTTGATCACTTATTTCCTAATAAGTGAGGGAAGCTATTGTTGAAGAGTTTGTGAACTTGAAGCAAGGAAAGATAAGTGTGAAAGAGTATGATCTGAAATTTCAGCAGTTGTCCCCTTATACTCCAGAGTTAGTAGCTAACATGAGATCCAAAATTAGGAAGTTTTCTTCTGGTCTATCCCATAAGTTGGTATTAGAGTGTAAGGTTACTATGATGAACAAGGATATGGACATATCTAGTGTAACACCTCGCATTTTCAAGCTAGAAAGCGAATAGTCATTACTACATGTGTAAGATCTAATTTCATGGTTTATATTTAAATTATGTGTAATGATCCTTCTCCTAGTGTATTAAGTGATTATGAAGTGAAAAGTGTTCATAAAAATCACTTAGAGCAAAGTTGAGCTAAGAGTCATTCATTTATCCAAAGTTTGATATTTGATTCTTCAAGGGTCTACTTTGAATGTGTATAACTTCCAATACATATAGAATTTTGCAGCCGAAGACCCACCAAATTGTAGTTAATTGAATTAGCTTTCCTACGATATCAATTTTTCCAAAATCCAATAACCGAGTAAAATATATGGCATTTTCTGTGTGAGGCAGTAAGCTGATGCGATCTTGACACATCCTGTCGACTGCTCCCCGACATAAACTTTGATGCTAATCTAAAGTGGTTTTACGCGTTATTTCAATTCCTAAAGAGTTTAGGGGCACTTTAGTCATATTCCTTCACCAATATTTCGTCCCTAAAAATCCTTAAACGATATTAGGTCACAAATAATGTTTCAACTCTCTAAGATCCCTAATTCATCTTTCAAGAACCCAAGAGGATAAAACTACTAGGGTTTGGACAATCAAGATTAAAGGTCAAATCTTTTTAAAATTTCTTCGTGATTCTTCGCTATTAAGGTACGTGGGGTTTTTCCTAAAATATATGGGCTTGTTGAAAATACATTGAATATGGTTTAAGTTTTAGAAATCATGAATTTACAAAGGGGTTTTGAGATTTACATTTACAATTGTGCATTATTAACTCTTTAATAATATTATTGCTTTGGTCTTGAGGCCTCCCCTTTTAAATTGAACTCTTACTTATATATATATATATATATATATATATATATATATATATATATATATATATAAATGTATACAGTTTATGAGTTTAAATGTTGAATTGAAAGAATCAATTATTGGAAATCCTTCTTCTATTTAAAGATTTCTTGTTTTCATAAGTCATGTTTCATTCGAATGTATTTTGTGAAGTATGACACAAAAGGTTTAATGGTTGTTGAGACTTAATCATGGAATTGCATTGAATAGGGGGTAATGTATTGTTGTTAAAGGTTAAATATTTTTATTAAGAAGATTTCATATTTTGTCACAAGTTTCATGACCACCACTTAATCATTGAAATGCTGGAAAGAAAGATTTTTACATGATCTGATAAATACTTAAAGTATGAATCTTCTAAATTGTTTGAAGTATGGTGGTCCAAGCTTTATGTTTTGGAAGATATTTTTTTATGATAATTACGGCTTAGAAACATGACTTTTAAGTCTTGGTATGACGATACCAAATAAGAGAACGCCATGGTAAACTCAGAACAGAATATAAATTTCATTTCAGATTTCAGATTTTGAATTCAGAAAGATACATGTTTAGAATGGGTTAAAAATGGGAACTAATAGAGTTATGTGGTTACCCAAAGAATTCATGAGTCATATGATTCATTACCTGAAATTGTGTTTTGTCGATACGGGTTTATGATTTCCCCAAAAAAGGATTATACGTTAGCCTAGTGCCCTGGGGTGTATCAGATGCAGATACTTTAACCCTTGTGGTAAACTTGGGTTATGGGCTTGGCCGTCGAGTTAATGGCGAATCCCATATTGCCTGTGGGAAACTTTCAGATATGTAGGGTGTACCACCTAGCTTAGCAGTAATACAAAGAATAGAACTGCATTGTCTAAATCCTTTTAATATCATTGAATTTACCCATGTATTTTTAATTACTTCATACCTAATGCTTTATGAAATTCTCTTACTTATGTTATATATAAAAGTACATTATTTTGGATTGCTCTACGTACCAGTACATTTGTATTGATCCCCTATAATTTAGGATTCTGAGACACAGTCCTGGGGTCCCGTTAAGCAGTAGATTGACTTGTCAGAAGTTTGCTATTGATGAGCCTCCCTTACTTCAAAAGGCTTGGTTATAAAACTTTTTACTGTTATTTCATTTTGATTCTTGGTTCAACTAGGGGCCTTATCCCAGATTTTAGATAAATGTCATTTTTAGTTGCTAGAGATTTCGCAGACTGATAATAGACATTGTTAGAGGTTTGTGGATTCCATTCTAGATTGTTCAATTGAATTATGATATTGACCATGATTTCATATTTTCTTATAGTTCTGTATTTTCCTTTATATTATATGAATATTGTGCATGATTACCAAATTTAGAAGAGCATTTAGGCCTACATGGTTTGGGACGCCTATCACAGCTAGGGCCCCAGCTCGGGTCATGACAAACTTGGTATCAAAGCATGGTTCATGGTCCCAGGGTGTCTGCAAAATTGTGTCTAGTAGAGTCTTGCTTATGGGTGTGTTGTGCACCATACTTATAATTAGGAGGCTACCAGGCATTTCGGAGTTATTTCTTATTCTTTCATACTCTAGTTTATGCTATAGAGTTGTCCATAAGAAAGTCATCCAAATTCATTCCTTATTCTAATTTCATGGGTCATGCCTCACTGTTGAGGTGATATAAGTCTAAGAGTCTAGCTCCCCCAACGATGTGGTTCTCTCTAATTGAGTTATCCATAAAGTTAAGAGATAGAACAAGGACTTGAGAGGAGTCCATTAGTGCTTCAAGGTGTATTAAATTGAGTGTATGCATTTATTCTAATGAAATCATGCTTTCCAGCCTAAGGTACAAAGTCTATTCAACCCCCTTTCAAAATTCTTATTGCAAATATCTTTCATAAGGGTAATGATGTGTAGCAGAATATTGAAACTATATTTTCACCCGAGTAGTAGTATATGTTAAAGTGCCATGATCTATTGGTAGTAGGATGGTCCATAAGTTAGTTGTATAAAGTCACAAGTTTAGAAGTTTGAGTGGGGGTGATTTTTTCATAAAGAAGCTGGTTATAGTTGCATAACCCTTGATTGGGGGATAGGTTTCCTTTTTATAGTAAGTGACTAATGTTGTAGTAATATTTGTAGATTAATGGTAGTCTATGAAGGAAGAGGCTAACTATGATTATTAGTTATACAAAATAGGGAAGGAGCCTAAAATGGATGGTGATGATTGTTATATGAATCCCTTATAGGCTATGAATGAAAAGGGTTAAAATAGAAAATAAGTTATAAGTATAGACACATTGCGGTATATGGAATTTCAAAGGTAGTTGTCATGTATGCATGGGTAAGTAACTATGATCTGAGAAAGTGAAATATGTTTATAAGATTGTAATAGGTTATATTATAAGACTTAGACCATCTATTCTTAGTTAGTAAATTTACCCTCCTTTGATTTTCCTTTCTCTAGTAGTTGTAAACTAGTAGTTGATGTTAGAAGGTATGTAGTAGATGTTGAGTTGTAATGGTGATGTCATAGAGGGTTATAGTTATAGGTAGTAGTTAAGTAAAGTGAAATATTTAGGTTGATTTTCCAGTTTGATGGACTAGTAGGATATGTGGTATGCTTTATCAGTGGTATACCATTAATGATAGACAATAGGCTTGAACTTTAGATATGGAATATAGTGGTGAGAATAGTAGCTTAAGATTAATAATTCATGTTTTGTGGGAATGAATTAGTTGGTTTGGTGTAGTGTTTGAAATAGCCTAGGTTGGCGACTTACAGAATAGAGGTTGACAATTGCGATATATATATTGTCATGAGGACTAGTGTTAAAAATATGATAAATTGTGGTTGAATTATTAATATGTATAAGAGCGTGAGTAAATAAGAATAAGTTGAACTTTGAGGTAGCATGTTGTTAGATAAGGTGTGATGTGTATTAGTGTTTTGTGTACCTAGATTTAATTCTTGAATCTTGTAGTATGGAGAGGTCTGGGAAGTTGTTGTATTGTGCTCTTTAGAGTTGAATTGAGGAAAAAAATAGGTAGGCAATATGAGCCTTGGGTATGGGTTTACAAATTTTTGTTGAGTTGCAAGTTAGGTGATTTTAGGTGTAATGAGAGTATTCTAAGGAATTCAAGATAGAGTATTAAGTGTTCAAAAGTATGGGTGTCTATACCCATGATAATGGTAGTCGTAAGTTGATGACCTTAGGGATTAGAGGAAATTCTAATTAGTGTCCCTAAAGGGGAATGTCCTAGAAAGAATTTGTAACGCCCCACATTTTGGGCTACAATATAGACCATGATTCTGATGTGTTGATAAGTCCCGAAGCCATAAAATCCTATGCCAATACGGCATTTTAATTATTTGTGTAGCATGTGAATCCATTCAAGCTTTAATTTAGACCATAGATGTCTATTTCGATCGACTAAGTTTTAGCGGATGTTGTAAATTGTGTCAGCTTCCATCGACCATAACTCTCTGAATATATCGAATTAGGGAGCCTACTATGTGTCAAATGATAGGTCTTCGAGTTAGGTTTCCAACGATACCAATTTTGCTAAAATCCGACACCCGAGCAAGAAGTTATGGCCTTTCAAAGTGATATGCATCGCCTAACCAATCGCCCATGGCCAATGGAAAGCATAGGCGATAGCCTAGGCAGCGCCTATGTAAACATAGGAGATAACCTAGGCGGCACCTATGTAAACATAGGCGATGGCCTAGGCGGCGCCTATGTAAACATAGGCGATGGAATGGGCGGCACCTATGTAAAGAATTCAAGTGACTTAAACACTCCGTTTTGGGGTAAAATAGTCCTTTTCCACCCTTACTTAGCCCTAAAACACGAAATTCAGTTCCAAGGACCCCAAAATACACCCTCATTCATCAAAAGTGCTCAAGTATTCTCCTTAGGGTTTCAAAATAAAAACCCAAATAGCTCAAGATTAGACCATAGATTTTTGAAGATAATTACATATTTGGAATCACCAATCCGCAAGCTTCAAGAAACATCTATTATCTTTAGAATTAGAGGTAAGTGGGGTTATCTCAAAAATCTTATGGGCTTTAAAAATTCATTTTTTCAAAATGGGGGTTTTGAAATTATGAATATGATTATGCTTTAAACATTTTATGATATTGATTTGGTCTTTAGGCCTAATTCCAATATAGTTTGATATATTATATATGGATATGCATGTGTTTCATAATGACGATAAATTGAGAGCATGATTTATACGGAACTCCTCTCTTGATATGATATTATTTTAAGTTTTCACATGATATGAATCGTTTGAAATCATCTTGAAATGCATGTCATGAAATGTCTTAAAAATGTCATGATTTGGATATGGTTTTTGACTTTTAAAGAGAGGGTTGTTTTGTTCATGTTGAAATATGTTGCATATGATGATTGAATAAAGATAATGATATGATACTGATGGCTTGCAATTCGGGTATAACGATACCCTACAGAGTATGACATGTGATTGATTTGAATAAAGTTTAAATGCATTGATTTTCATGAGAAAGGTGGATGCCCGAAGAAGGCATTTGAGTGAAAGGGCTCATTGCTAGAAACCGTAGTTGCCGATGCGGGTCATAGATATTGTATCCTACATGGGAGGATAATAAAATAATTGGGACATCTCACATGGGGGGATTCCCTGCGGTGTACTCACATGGGGGATACCGGCTCCAACTCCTGGCGGCTACTTGGATTAGAGGCTTGGCCGCCGAGCACCAGAGACGGATTCCACATAGCCGTGGAATTAAAATTGTAGGGTATTCCACCTAGCTCAATCGCATTACATTGGTATTGAAAACTATTACATTATGCTCATGTGTTTTCAAATAATTTGATATGAAACTGCTTTATAATGGCTCTTACCTATATTGTGTAAAAATATTATATTTCTATTTTGATTTCTTATGTACCAGTACTTTTATATTGACTCCCTCTCCTCCCAAGTTTAGAGGCACAGTCTAGAGGTCTAGACAACCAATAGATTCCTTCTGACAGATCGTAGAGTCAAGTGGTGAGCCTTCTATATTTCGGAAATTCTGATGTCTACAGTTTAATTTATCATTTAGTAGTTTTGGGTCTACTGGGGGCCTTGTCCCAGTTTTTAGATAGATATTTGTTTTCAGTCATGCAGTAGAGATTTTGCAGACGTTTTAGAGATGTTGTGTTGAGATTGTGGGACATTATTCCCCACTATTACTTTCATATGATTCTTGACAATGTTTCCATTATATTGTGTATCTTCCGTATTTCCTTTATGATATGGATTGTATGCATGATTACCAGACAAATAGGGGTGTTTTGGGCCTCATGGTTCAGAATACTCATCACGGCCAGGGCCCGGTTCGGGTCGTGACAAAATTGGTATCAAAGCACGGTTCATGGTCTCAGGGTATCTGCGAAATCGCATTGGGTAGAGTCTTGTTTATGGGTATGTAGCGCGCCACACTTATAAGAAGAAGGCTGCTAGGTGTTTAGGAAATGTTTCCCTTCTTTCTGATTTAGTTCGTGCTTTATAGTCTGAACTGTCCCCTAATCAATGATCACTTGTATTTTAGAAATACAGTTATGCCTCCATGTCGTATCATCGATCAGAATCTCAGGCAGATGAGGTCCATTCCACCCATGGGATACGGACTCATAATAGGGCTTACACTATAGAATTTGTCCCTACTTCGGGAGTCCCTCCAGTCCCGACCAGTCCACCTCGAGCTCCACGGACTAATGTCAACCGTCCCTCAACTGTTCAGGGAGATATTTCAAACGTAGAATTCAGACGGTCTATTCATATGCTGACATAGTTAGTAGCTAACTAGGCTCAATGATCAAAAGATATTGGGTCTACATCTGTTATATCTGAGGCTACTAGAGTCAGACATATCATAAATATGAACCCACCTAAGTTTACTGGCACCAAGGTGGAGGAAGATCCACATGAGTTCGTGGATGAGATAGAAAAGATCTTTAAGGTAATGTATGTGGCTGAGGTTGAAAGGGTGGAACTAGCAACTTATCAGCTCAAGGATGTTGCGAATCAGTGGTATACCAACTGGGAGGATGCAAAAGGTGAGAGTGCTGAGCCCACAGTTTGGGGCTAATTTGTGGAAGCTTTCCTTGATTGATTCTTTCCTCTAGAGTTGAGGGAGCCCAAAGCGGAAGAGCTTATGAATCTAAAGCAGGGCAGTATTGAGTGTCCAGGAGTACACTTTAAAGTTTAATAAACTAGCCCGCTATACACTAGAGTTGACTAGTAAAATAAGAGCCCAGATGAGGAAATTTGCATCCGGCCTTATTGATAACCTGGTACTTGAGTGCTAGGGGGCTATGTTGAATAAGGAGTTAGACTTTGCTCGACTGACCATTCATATGCAGAAAATTTCAGAAACAAGAGAGAAATACAGGCAAGCAAAGAGAGCCATAATTGCGGATCAGAATCACAACCGGCCACAGAACGACAACTGGGGAAATAGATGGTAAAAAAAGAAGTCATGGAGTAATGCACAGTCTGCTGCCAGTGCCCCAGCGCCCGGTCCACTAGTAGACAGATGATTTTAGAGTTTCCAGACTCATCATAGATCAAAAACCCTAGATACTCAGTCGTAGGGGAGTGTGACCCAATAACATCGTACTTATCCACAGTGTGAGATTTGTGGGAGGAATCACCCAGGGAAGTGTTTTTTTGAGGGGAAAATTGTTATACTTGTGGCAAAGTGGGACATTTTCAGAAAGACTGTCCTTCTGCTGGAGAAAATGTGGGGGGCTTACAATCGGTTATATGCTTTGACCAACCGCCAGGAGGCGGAAGTTTTCCCAGATGTTGTTACCGGTACGTTACAAATCTTTTCCCATGATGTTTATGTGTTACTTTATCCTGGGTCTACTTTATCTTATGTGACCCCCTATGTGGTTGTTGGTTTTGGGTTTGAGCCTAAAGTCATTGAAGAACCCTTCACTATTTCCACTACTGTAAGTGATTCTATTATTGCTAGAAGGGTTTATAGAAATTGTGTTGTGTCTATTCTTAGTAGGGATATTGTGGCCGACCTTATAGAACTTGATATGGTAGATTTTGATGCCATTCTTGGGATGGACTGGCTCCATTCGTGTTATGCCACCCTTGATTATAGAACCCGAAAGCTAACTTTTTCTTTTTTGAATAAGACACCAATTGTATGGGCAGGGAGTTTTGTGGAACCTAGAGGTCACTTTATCTCTTATCTTAGAGCCCAAAAGCTTATCTCCAAAGGCTGTATGTACCATCTAATCCGAGTAAAAGATTCAAGAGTTGAAAATCTTCTTTTTCAGCCAGTCCCTGTAGTGAATGAGTTTCCAGAAGTCTTTCTCGAAGATCTCCCAGGGATACCACCTGATAGGGAAATAGATTTTGTTATTGATGTGTTGCCAGACACCCATTCTCTTTCTATTCCACCATATAGAATGGCTCCTGCAGAACTAAAAGAGTTAAAAAAGAAGCTAGCAGACCTTCTATATAGGGGTTTTATTCACCCCAGTGTGTCCCTTTGGGGTGCACCTGTACTTTTCATGCGAAAGAAAAACAGTTCCCTTCGTATGTGCATAGACTATCGTCAGCTGAATAAGGTCACGATTAAAAACAAGTATCCTCTTCCTAGGATTGATGATCTTTTTGACTAGCTTTAGGGTGCCAAGTGTTTTTCAAAAATAGATCTTTGTTTGGGTTATCATCAGTTGAAAGTTAGGGAGTAGACGTTTCCAAGACAGCCTTCTGAACTCGATATGGTCACTACGAATTTCTAGTCATATCCTTCGGGTTGACTAACGCCCCTACAACCTTCATGGATCTTATGAATAGAGTGTTCCGTCAGTTCTTGACTTGTTCATCATTGTATTTATTGATGATATTCTGATCTATTCTAAGAGTAAAGAGGATCACACAAATCACCTTCGAATTATTCTTCAGACCCTTAAGGATCATCAGCTTTATGCCAAATTTTCTAAGTGTAAATTCTGGTTAGATTCTATTGCCTTCCTGGGGCATATTGTGTCTAGTGATGGGATAAGAGTGGATCCCTAGAAACTTAAAGCAGTGAGAAAATGGCCCAGACCTACGACTCCAACTGATATTCAGAGCTTCTTGGGTTTGGCAGGGTATTACAGAAGGTTCGTAGAGAGTTTTTCTTCCATAGCTGCTCTGCTTACTAAACTGACTCAGAAAAAGATAAGGTTTGTGTGGTCGGACTTATGTGAAAATAGTTTTGAGAAGTTGAAGGAAAAGCTGACTACTGCTCCTGTTTTGACCCTTCCCGAGGGTGTAGATGATTTTGTAGTTTATTGTGATGCGTCCCATGTGGGACTTGGTTGTGTATTGATTTAGCGTGGTAAGGTGATAGCTTATGCATCTAGGCAGTTAAAGGTACATCAGTGCAATTACCCCACTCATGACTTAGAGTTAGCAGCAGTGGTGTTTGCACTTAGAATCTGGAGGCACTATCTCTATGGAGTACATGTTGATATTTATACTAACCATAAGAGTTTGCAGTATGTTTTCTCACAGAAAGAATTGAACCTCAGGCGGAGGCGTTGAATGGAGTTTTTGAAAAACTATGATATGAGTCTGCATTACCATCCGGGCAAGGGAAATATTGTAGCCAACGCCCTCAGCAGGTTGTCTATGGCAACCTTTCTCATGTAGAAGAAGGAAAGAAAGAGATGGTGAAAGATATTCACCGCCTTGCAAATATGGGAGTGCGACTCCTAGATTTCAAAGATGGAGGGGTGATTGTTCATGAGTTAGCTAAGTCATCCCTTTGTGCTGAAGTTAAGGAGAAGCAGGTTGAAGATCCCATCTTGATGCAAATTAAGAAAGATGTGGGTCAACCAAAGGTTATGTCATTTGGAATTGGTGGTGATGGTATTCTGAGATTTCAGGGTAGGTTGTGCGTTCCGAATGTTGATGGGCTGTGGGAAAGAATCCTTAATGAGACGCACACTTGGAGTATGTCGTTCACCCAGGCTCTACTAAGATGTACCATGATCTGAAAACCTTGTTTTAGTGGAATAACATGAAATGTGATGTAGCTGATTTTGTGTCCAAGTGTTTGAACTGTCAACAAGTGAAGGTAGAACACATGAGGCTAGGTGGTACTTCCCAAGAGATAGCCCTACCTTTATGGAAGTGAAAGATGATAAACATGGACTTCATTACAGGACTTTCGAGATCCCGAAACCAGTATGATTCTATATGGGTGATTGTAGATCGGTTGACAAAGTCAGCCCACTTTTTGCTTGTAAGGACTAATTATTCGGGAGAGGATTATGCTAAGATTTACATTGAGCAGATAGTTCAGTTGCATGGGGCACCAGTGTCCATTATATCCGATAGAGGTTCACAGTTTTCATCTCAGTTCTGGAGATCTTTTCATAAGGGTTTAGGTACACAAGTGAATTTGAGCACAACTTTCCACCCTCAGACGGATGGGCAAGCTGAGCGTACCATTCAGAATCTCGAGGATATGTTAAGGGCATGCATCATTAATTTCAAAGGTAGTTGGGCAGACACCTGCCACTGGTTGAATTCGCTTACAATAATAGTTACCATGCCAGCATCAAGACGGCTCCTTTCGATGCTCTGTATGGGAGGAGATGTAGGTCTCTGATAGGATGGTATAAAGTGGATGAGACCCAGTTATATGGGCCTGATCTTGTTCATCAAGCAATGGAGAAAGTGAAGATCATTAGAGAATGACTCAAGACTACTCAAAGTCGTTAGAAGTTCTATGCCGATGTTCAGAGAAGAGAACTAGAGTTTAAAGTTGGTGATTGGGTGTTTCTCAAGGTTTCTCCTATGAAAAAAGTTATACGGTTCGGAAAAATGGGTAAATTAAGCCCTCACTATATAGGGCCATATCATATTTTGAGAAAGATTGGTGCAGTTGCTTATGAGCTAGAATTGCCTGCAAGTTTGGGTTCCGCTCATCCGATATTCCATGTATCCATGTTAAAAAAATACATTAGAGATGATTCTTTTATATTGCCAGTAGAGGGTGTCAAAGTGACAGATTCCTTGTCTTACAAACAAGAGCCCATTGAAATTTTAGATCACTAAGTTCAAAAGTTGAGGAGCAAGAAGATGGCCTCAGTAAAGGTACTGTGGAGGAATCATAAAGTCGAAGAAGCAACTTGGGAGTCAGAAGATGACATGAGAATTAGATATCCCAATTTGTTTGCTTTGATGGAGGATGAGACAGAAGGTACTATTCCTATCTTATCTTTCCTAGTCCCTTATTATGCTTGAATTCGTGTCTGTCTGTGTCCCGCATCATCATTCGGGGATAAATGATCCTAAGGAGGGATAATGTAACGCCCCGCAGTTTGGGTTATAATATAGACCTTGATTCCGATGTGTTGATAAGTCCCGAAGCCATAAAATCCTACGCCAATACGGCATATTAATTATTTGTGTAGCATGTGAATATATTCAAGCTTGAATTTAGACCATAGAGGTCCTTCAACTCAAGGACGAGTTGAAACTATTTCGATCGACTAAGTTTTAGTGGATGTTGTAAATTGTGTCAGCTTCCATCGACCATAACTCTCTGTATATGTTGAATTAGGGAGCCTACTATGTGTCAAATGATAGGTCTTCGAGTTAGCTTTCCAACGCTACCAATTTTGCTAAAATCCAACACCCGAGCAAAAAGATACGGCCTTTCAAAGTGATATGCGTCGGCTAACCAATCACCCATGTCCACTGAAAAGCATAGGCGATAGCCTAGGCGGCGCCTATGTAAACATAGGCGATAGCCTAGGCTGCACCTATGTAAACATAGGAGATGGAATGGGCGGCGCCTATGTAAAGAATTCAAGTGACTTAAACACTCCATTTTGGAAAAAAATGGCCCTTTTCCACCCTTACTTAGCCCTAAAACAAGAAATTCATTTCCAAGGACCCCAAAATACACCCTCATTCATCAAAAGTGCTCAAGTATTATCCTTAGGGTTTCAAAATAAAAACTCAAATAGTTCAAGATTCGACAGTAGGTTTTCAAAGATGATTACATATTGGAATCACCAATTCGCAAGTTTCAAGAAACATCTATTATCTTTGGAAATAGAGGTACGTGGGGTTATCTCAAAAATCTCGTGGGCTTTAAAAATTCATGTTTTCAAAATGGGGGTTTTGAAATTATGAATATGATTATGTTTTAAACGTTTTATGACATTGATTTGGTCTTTAGGCCTAATTCCAATATGATTTGATATATTATATATAGCTATGCATGTGTTTCATAATGATGATAAATTAAGAGCATGATTTACAAGGAACCCCTCGCTTGATATGATATTGTTTTAAGTTTTCACATGATATGAATCGTTTGAAATTATCTTGAAATGCATGTCATGAAATGTCTTAAAAATGTCATGATTTGGATATGGTTTTTGAATTTCAAAGAGAGGGTTGTTTTGTTCATGTTGAAATATGTTGCATATGATGATTGAATGAAGAGAATGATATGATACTGATGACTTGCAAGTCAGGTATGATGATACCCTACAGAGTATGACGTGATTGATTTGAACAAAGTTTGAATGCATTGATTTTCATGAGAAAGGTGGATGCCCAAAGAAGACGTTTGAGTGAAAGGGCTCATTGTTGGAGATTGTAGTTGCCAATGTGGGTCATATGATATTGTATCCTACATGGGAGGATAATAAAATTATTGGGACATCTCACATGGGGGGATTCCCTGCGGTGTATTCATGTGGGGGGTATACCCGCTCCAACTCCTGGAGGCTACTTGGATTGGAGGTTTGGCCGCCGAGCACCAGAGGCGGATTCCACATAGCCGTGGAATTACAATTGTAGTGTATTCCACCTAGCTCAATCGCATTACATTGGTATTGAAAACTATGACATTATGCCCATGCGTTTTTAAATAATTTGATATGAAACTGCTTTATAATTGCTCTCACCTATATTGTGTAAAAATATTATATTTTTCTTTTGATTTCTCTGCATATTAGTACTTTTGTATTGACCCCCTCTCCTCCCAGGTTCGAAGGCACAGTCTAGGGGTCTGGACAACCAGTAGATTCCTTCTGATAGATAGCAGAATCAAGTAGTAAGCCTTCTATATTTTGCATGGCCTGATGTCTGCAGTTTAATTTATCATTTATTAGTTTTGGGTCTACTGGGGGCCTTGTCCCAGTTTTCAGATAGATATTTATTTTTAGTCATGTAGTAGAGATTTTGCATACGTTATAGAGATGTTGTGTTAAGATTATGGGACATTATTCCCCTTTATTACTTTCGCATGATTCTTGACCATGTTTTTGTTATATTGTGTATCTTCCGCTTTCTTTTATCATATGAATTGCGTGCATGATTACCAGACAGATAGAGATGTTTCGGCCTCATAGTTCAGAATACTCGTCATGGCCAGGGCCCATTCGGGTCATGACAAATTTAATATCTTTATATTAGGAATTATTAAGGGGAGTTTGTGTTCATATATATACTGATACCCATTTTGTGATGAGAAGTATGGATGCGTACGCTCATGAGAGTGGGAGTTGTAGAGTAATGGCTATAGAGGCTAGCAAAAGTTAAGAGTAGCCATTTCAAAAATCAAGGCCTTTAGAGTATAGTTCTTCAAGGAGAGTTTAAAGTTTAAGTATGTGGTGATGTGTATTTTATGTTGAGAGTTGTGGCTATAGACTTAATAAGGGGATATGTCCTTAACTCTAGGATTGTGACTTTGATCTAAGGGGGAGATAGGGAATTAAGTGAGTTCCCGAATGTTCTTAGTGTTTAAGTTGCGGGGAGGAGTCATGATAAATTTATTCCTACTCGAGCATACTCCTCCCACTTCTATTTAAGTGTATCCTACTAATGTATTACATCATTTGTTTAAGTCATGCCTATGCCTATGGTTCTAGTACTCTATGGACTTATGTTCATGATCTGATCTCCAGACTAGAAGAAATAATGTCTCTTAGTTATCCAATCTTTCATGTATTCTACCCATATGTTATGTTGCTCATGATCCATGAAAATCTATATCTGTCAGCATGCTTGGTCCTAAGAAAATATGTTTCTATATGCCACCAATTCATCCGATGTTGGGTTTAGCCAAAGTGATAAAGTTTATGCAAATTCATGGAAAATCGTAGTTTCTTAAGTGAAGAGCAATCGCTTCAAGCGACAATCTTTGTCTTAGTTGTAATGTTACACCCTGTTTCATTCTTGACTCAATACCACTCTTGGTTGTATGTATGAAGAGCTGACAACCTAAAAATTTTTCTAATTGTTAAAAGACTTAGTCATATTTATGAGCTCTTAACTTCCATGATTTTCAAATTGATTTTCCCGACCCTGAGACGTAGATTTTTAAGTTGATTCATGATCAGGGGTGTAAAGGAGGTGTCTCAGGAAAGTTTTAAATTTTCAGATGATGTTTGAAGAATGTTTTGATGATTAAAATTGTAGGATAAAATGATGTCAACGTGTCGCACTAGGAATCACATCAGTTGGGACCGACGCGGTGTGTCTCTTAACGTTTCGGGTACCCAGTTCATCTTACTGATTTTTAGGTTCAGGAGGGTAATTCATTTTCTTTCTCTCTTTCTATCTTGATATACGCACCAATTTTTCTCACTGTGCTCTATCCTAAGAATTCATGTTTTATTGTGTTTCTTCCGAATGACTCTCTACTTATGATCCATACACTTGATATATAGAGCACTTTGTGTCTATTTTATCGTATCTTCATTTCATGTCCCTCCTTGAGTTGTGCAATAAGTATAATTTATGGTCTAATAGTGTTACTTCCATTCATGACCTTTATCTTTGGGTCCCTTAATGACCCTCTATATGATAGTATGATGGTGGCTATGCAAGCGTAGTGATGTGTTAGGTAGTGGAGTAGATGTTCTTAAAGGTGAAAAAATTGATGTGAATTCTCAAGCTAAGGTTATAGGTGAAAGGGAAAATAAGGAGATGAACTTTTGTTGTGTGAAATAGCTAAGAAGGAGGATTGTGGCAAAATATTTGTAAGAGTGATTGGAATTTTTGGTCTTAGTGGGGAGATCCTTGTAGTGCGTGTAGTAATGATTAGACTTGAATAATGTGGTTGCTGTAAACACAAACCTATGTGCTATGTGGTTAGTACTCTCTAAATTAAATCTTGAGTGTGTTTGATGGTAGTGATAAGGTGAAGAAATATTCTTAAATGGATGTAAAGTATAGGGTCCCGTAGCTTAAGTTAGCACTTTTTAGCTTCGAGTTAGGCTTCAACATAAAAGCACTTTGTAGTGAAACTCAAAATCTTGTGGTTAGATGTGTGATGGAAGAATTATAGGATAGAAAGAATGAAGTCTGTTATTTAATGTTGGGGCACAGTTGAGTAGTGCCTTTAAGTTAAGTCTATTCATTGTATCATGAGAGGTGGAGAATGCTTCTATCCCTATCTTTCGCGAAATCTTAATCATGATTAGTATTGATATAAATCAGGTTTATGATCATCAAATAAACCACTGCCATATGTTGTGATGATTATGGTGCATAGAACTCATGTGCAAGATCATCCCTATGTAAAGTCTCATTACCTTATGTTTAATGCTTAAACGTTTCACTAGGGGTTAGCATGAAGCTTGTTTGATGCCTTTGCATATTTTGTTAAGGAAACATGTTCAATGCGAGGTTTCTTTCTTTATTCTACACTTTTAAAACTTCAACGAGTAGGCCCTACCCATCATTTGGGAACGAATGATCCCAAGGGGGACATAATATAACACCCCGCATTTTTGAGCTAGACAGTGAACCGTCATTCCTATGGGCGTAAGATCTAATTCCATGGTTTATATTTAAATTCATGTGTCATGATCCTTTTCCTAGTGTATGAAGTGATTATGAGGTGAAAAGTGTTCATAAAAATCACTTGGAGCAAAGTTGAGCTAAGAGTCATTCATTTACCCAAAGTTTGATATTCGATTCTTCAAGGGTCTACTTTGAACATGTATAACTTTCTATACACATAAAATTTTACAGCTCAAGACCAATCAAATTGTATATAATTGAATTAGCTTTCTAACGATATCAATTTCGCCAAAATCTGATAATCGACCAAAAAGTTATGGCATTTTACATGTGAGACAGTAAGCCGACATGATCTTGATACGTCGCGTAGACTTCGCTCCGACACAAAACTTGACGTGAACGTAAAGTGGTTTTATGCGTATTTCAATTCCTAAAGGGTCTAGGGGCACTTTAGTCATATTCGCTCACCCAAATTTTGTCCCTAAACATCCTTAAACTATATTAGGTCACAAATAACATTTCAACTCTCTAAGATTCCTAATTCATCTTTCAAGTACCGAAGAGGAGAAAACAACTAGGGTTTGGGCAATCAAGCTTAAAGGTCAAATATTTTTAAAATTTCTTCGTGATTCTTCTCAATTAAGGTACGTGAGATTTTTTCTAAATTACATGGGTTTGTTGAACACACTTTGAATATGGTTTAAGTTTTAGAAATCATGAATTTACAAAGGGATTTTGAGATTTACGTTTACAATTGTGCATTATGAACTCTTCAATGGTATTATTGCTTTGGTCTTGAGGCCTCCCCTTAAAAATTGAACTCTTACTTATATACATATAAATGTATTCTCTTTATGAGTTTAAATGTTGAATTGAGAGCATCAATTATTGGAAATCCCTCTCTCGTTTAAAGATTTCTTGTTTTCGTAAGTCATATTTCATTTGAATGTATTTTGTGAAGTATGATACAAAAGGTTTTATGGTTGTTGACACTTAATCATGGACTTGCATTGAATAGGGCGTACTGTACTTGGTGTTAAAGGTTAAAGATGTTTATTAATAAGATTGCATGTTTTGTCACAAGTTTCATGACCACCACATAATCATTGAAATGCTGAAAAGAATGATTTTTACATGATCTGATAAATGTTTGAAGTATGAATCTTTTGAATTATTTGAAATATGGTGGTCAAAGATTTATTTTTTGAAAGAAGAGATTTGTTTGTTATAATTATGGCTCAAAAGCATGACTTACAAGTCTTGGTGTGCCGATACCAAATCAGATAAGGCCATGGTAAACTCAGAACAGAATATAAATTTCATTTCAGATTTTAGATTTTGAATTCAAAAAGATGAATATTTAGAATGGGTTAAAAATGGGCACTAAGAGAGTTTGGTGATTACCCAAAAAAGGCATGAGTCATATGATTCATTGCTCAAAACTATGTTTTTCCGATATGGGTTTATGATTTCACCAAAGAGGGATTATATACTGGCCTAGTGCCCTGGGCGTATCAGATTCAGATACTTCAACCCTTGCGACAAACTTGGGTTGGGGGCTTGGCCGTCGAGTTAATGACGGATCCCATATTGCCCATGGGAAACTTTTAGATATGTAGGGTGTACCACCTAGCTTAGCAGTAATACAAAGAATAGAACTGCATTGTCTAAATCCTTTTAAGATCATTGAAATTGCCCATGTATTTTTAATTACTTCATACCTATCGCTTTATGAAATGCTCTCACTTATATATAAAAGTACATTATTTTGTATTGCTCTATGTACCAGTACATTTGTATTGACCCCTTATATTTTAGGATTTGAGACACAGTCCTGGGGTTCCGTTAAGCAGTGGATTGACTTGTCAGAAGTTTGCTGCTGATGAGCCTCCCTTACTTCGGAAGGTCTGGTTATGAAACTTGTTATTATCATTTTATTTTGATTCTTGGTCCGACTAGGGGCCTTGTCCCAGATTTCGGATAGATGTCATTTTCAGTTGTTAGAGATTTCACAGACTGATGATAGACGTTGTTAGAGATTTATGGATTCCATTCTAGATTTTTCAATTGAATTATGATATTGACTATGATTCTGTATTGTTTTATGTATCCATATTTTCCTTCATATTATATGAATATTGTGCATAATTACCTGATTTAGAAGACATCTGAGCCAACATGGTTTGGGACGCCCGTCACAGCTAGGGCCCCGACTCGAGTCGTAACATCTAGATTGGTGGTTTATATGTATCAGGTGGAAGATGAGAAAATAAGCAGGCAGAGATGGGTGAGCGGAAAAACAAGAAGTTAGATATTTAGTGTAGGGTGCAAGTTAGTAAAATAGTGCTAGAGATGGTAGACGGTGGACTAAAAAGAAGAATTAGGGAATTTTTTTTCTTCTGTCAGTGCTCCTTATCCTAATCCATTAATAATCATTTTAAGGCTAGTAATTGTCCTAAGTCACAGGGTGCTTATTCTTAGGATAGTGGAGCTTAGTCGGCCCCACCTTATCCTCATTGAAGATATTGTGGGCATTTTTACCGTAGTTACTGTGAGGAGAAAAGAAAATTTTGTTTCAATTGTAGTCAACCTGGTAATCTATAAAGAAATTGTCTTCTAGCCAAAGTTGTCTCTAGAGATAGTAAGGATTTGGTCGCCACTTCTTTAGCTTTGGCACCTAAGGGCGCTACTTATGATACTGGCATAGACTGGAATCATCTCTCTATACTTTTTACCCATTAGGAATCCAAGAGATCTCCAGACGTTCTTAATGGTATGATATACCTCTTCTCCCACAATGTTTATTGTTTGCTTGATATGGATTCTACCCTATCATATGTTACCCCTTATGTACTGTATAGTTTGATTTTGGTCCTAAAAGTATTTCCAACCTCCTTTCTCTATCAACTCTAGTGGATGATTCTATTATCTTAAAAAAATCTATAGGGGTTGTGTGGTATCCATCTTTCATATTGGTGAATTTTTTAGAACTTGATATGATGGATTTTGATGTAATCTTGGGTATGGATTGGATTCATTCTTGCTATACTTCTCTGGATTGTAGGACCCAAAAGGTTATTTTTTAATTCCCTAATGAACTAGTGATCGAATGGGATGAAAGTTCCTTAGTACCCAAAGGGATTTTTATTTCCTATCTTAGAGCTCAAAATTTGATTTCCAAAGGGTGTTGTATCATCTAGTTTGGGTTATAGATTTAAACGCTGAACATCCTTATTTGCAACTAGTCCCTGTGGTTAATGAATTTCCTTAAGTGTTTTCTAATAATCTTCCCAAAATTTTTCCCAATAGGAAAATAAATTTTGGGATTGAATTTTTAGCAAATACCCATTCCATTTTTATTCCATGTTATAGGACGTCACTAGCTAAACTAAATAAGCTAAAGGAGCAATTAAATAATCTTCTTAATAAGGTTTTATTCACCCTAGTGTTTCTCCGTGGATGTTCTCATGCGAAAGAAATATGGGTCTCTTCGGATGTGTATAGGTTATCATTAGTTGAACAAGGTTATAGTTAAAAATAAATATCCTTTTCCTAGGATTAATGATATTTTAGACCAACTTTAGGGTGCTATGTGTTTCTCTAAGATCAATATTCGTTTGGGTTATCATTAGTTGACAATTTAAGAGGTTGATATTCCCAAGACTACTTTCTGAACCCAGTACGACCACTACAAGTTTTCAATTATGTCATTTAGGTTGACTAATGCTCTAACTTTTGTCATGGATCTTTGCATCAGGTGCTTAGATAGTTTCTATATTTTCTTCTTATAGTCTTCATTAATGACTTTTTGGTGTACTCTAAGAGTGAGAAGGATCACGCTAATTACCTCTAAATTATGTTACAGACCCTTAAGGATCAGAGTATGCAAAGTTTTCTAAGTGTGAATTTTGTCTAAGTGTTTGACCTTTCTTGGGCATATTGTTTCTAGCGAGGGGATTAATGTGGATCCACAAAAAGTTGAGGCAGTTAAGAAATGGCCTAGACCCAGACTCTAACCAACATTAGGAGCTTCTTAGTCTTGGGTGGGTATTGTAGGAGGTTTATGGATAGTTTCTCTTCTAGTGCTGCTCTGTTGACAAGGTTGATACATAAGAAGGTTAAGTTCTTGTGGTCTGATACTTGCAAGGGTAGCTTTAATAAGTTAAAGAATAAGTTGACTTCTGCACCAATTTTGACCCTTCCCATGGGTATTGATGGGTGTTTTTGTGTATTGTGATACATCCTATGTGGGATTAAGTTGTGTTTTGATGTAGCATAGTAAGGTTATGGCTTATGATTCTAGGCAACTTAAAGTTCATGAGAGGAATTACCCAACTTTTGACTAGAGTTGGCAGTTGTGGTATTTGCTTTATAAATTTGGTGCCATTATTTGTATTTGGTTTATGTGGAAATCTATTTAAATTATAAGACCCTGCAGTATATATTTACTTAGAAAAAATTGAACCTCTGGTAGAGGTGGTGGATCAAAATACTTAAGGAATACATCTTACCAAATTGTACACGGGGAGTCTGTCTTATGTTGATGAGGTAAAAAGAGGGTTAGTGAAGGATACTCACAGGTTGTCTAATTTAGGAATTCATATTTTGGACTTTGAGGATAGAGGACTAATTATTCAAGAAGTTATTAAATCACCTCTTAATGCTGGGTTGAAGGAGAAATAGGCTTTGGATCCCATACATAGGCAGATTAAGGATGATGTGGGTTAGCAAAACGTTATGGCTTTTGAGATTGGAGGATATGGCATCTTGAGGTATCAAGAAATATTATATGTTAATAATGTTGATGGGCTGTGGGAAAAGATTTTAACTGAAGCTCATAAGTCTAGATATACAATATATCTAGGTTCGACTAAGATGTATCATGTCTTGAAGGAAGTCTACTGGTTGAATAATATGAAGAGAGATGTGGCTAATTTTGTGGCTAAGTGTATGGTTTTTCAACAAGTCAAGGTTGAGAATTTGAGGCGTAGTGGCATGTCTCAAGAGATAGAGATGCCCATATGAAAGTGGGAGATGATCAATATGGATTTTGTTATGGGTTTTACGCATCCTCGAATCAATATGATTCTATTTAGGTCATTGGATAGAATGACTAAGTATGCTCACTTATTGCTAGTGAGGACTAACTACTCAAGAGAGGATTATGCCAAGTTGTTCATTCAGGAGATAGTTAAGTTGCAGGGAGCGCCTGTGTCAATCTTTTCAGACTGAGGTACGTAGTTTTCTTCCTACTTCTGATGTTTATTTAAGAAAGGTTTAGGTACTCAGGTAAACCTCAGCACTTCTTTCCACCCTCAAATGGATAGACAAATAGAGCATACCATTTAGACTTTTGAGGATATTGTAAGGGCCCGAGTGATTGATTTTAAGGGTAGTTGGGTTGACCATTTGCCTTTTATTGAGTTTGCTTAGAATAATAGTTACCATTCTAACATTCTAATGGCTCCTTTTGAGGCTCTCTATGGTAGAAGATGTAGGTCTCTTATTGGGTGGTTTGAGGTAGGTGAGACTAGGTTGTTTGGTCCTGACTTGGTTCACCAAGCCATAGAGAAGCTGAAGAAGATTAGAAAAAGACTTAAGACTACACAAAGTCACCAAAAGTCTTATGCAGATGTAAGGTAAAGGGAGTTGAAGTTTGAGATTAGTGATTGGGTGTTCTTGAAGGTTTCTCTTTCGAAAAACTTCCTGAGGTTTGGGGGAAAAGGGGAAACTTAGTCCTCATTATGTTGGTCTATCAGATTTTGAGGAGGATTGGGAATATTGATTGTGAGTTAGATTTGCCTGCAAGTTTTGTATCAATTCATCTCTTGTTTCATGTGTCCATATTGAAAAACTATGTGGGTGATCCTTCATTGATAGTACCTATTGAAGATGTTGATATTATGGATTCATTGTGTTATGAGAAATTCCCGATGGAGATATTAGATAGGCAATTTCATAGATTGAGGAACAAGGATGTATCTTCAGTAAAGGTGCTTTAGAGAAATCAAAAGGTTAAAAAAACATACATGAAAAGCTGAGAAAAATATAAAGGCAAAGTACCCGTTCTTGTTCCCTAGGTGGGATTAAAGTTCTTAAGATATGAGTTTTACTTCTCTCTTGTCAGTTTTTGAAATTTTCATTTGATTCTAGTGTATTCTTCTTATTCTCATGCTATAAGTGTCTGGGATGAATGACCCTAAGGAGGGGGGGAGGCGATAATGTGAGACCCCGTAAAACTTCAACAATTTTATTTTTGACTCTCCTGCATGCGTAATGTCAATTTTGACTTGAAAAATATTTAGAAATGTTAAAAAGGTAATTTGAGAGAGTTTTCAGAATTTTTGGAAGGGGTTCGAGGTCATTTTGGGACCCCAAGGCAGTGAGGGTCCGCGATATTAGTGTGTCATGGAAGATAACCTCCGTGATAGCAATGTGGCATAGAGGCTAACTTCTGCGATATTGGCGTGCCACACTGGTTTGTTAAAAATGTCCAGTTTTTGTTTTTCCACTTAGGGTGAGAAGCTTTTTGTCTTTTTAGCCTTTGTAGGACCTTTAAACATAAAATAACCCTATTCCCTTAAGTTTTCAAAGATCAAATCATTCTTCTCTCACAAACTCAAAACCCAAGAACATTCAAAGGTTTTACAAGGATTCACCATTCAAGCTCTAAACATCGAATTTAATCCAATTTCCCATGTATTTCAACCATTTATTTCATTCCCAAACATTAATTTTATATTGTGGCATTTATTTACTCACTATCCATGTGATTTTAACTTGTGGATTTTAAATTGGGGTTGAGGATTTTGATTGTTATTGTTTTAATTACTTATCCTATGTTCTAAGTTGATTATTCATGCTTTGAATTGATATTTTTGGGATTGATTTTGTGCATGGTTTAAATGATTGGAATGGGGGTCATGAGTTTCCTCAAATTGATAAATTTTGGCTTAATAATGGCATTAAACTCAACCCAATTTATAATCTTAGTTTTGTATAAGTGTAATAGCACAGTTTAACTTGTTTTTGAACCCATTACATTGCATTAAAGGACAAATGGATATAAAAGAATTTCGGATGGCCTTAGTGGCAATGGTTTTGATTTTAAATGGAAATTAGGAGTCAATTTGGTAAAATGGTTTTGGTTTGACATAATTGGATTGGTTCGCAAGCATAATTGGTAGACAATACCAAGTGGTAAATGCCTTAAAATAATGCTCCTAGGTTAATGGATGAATGTATGTGCAAATTTTTTAAAATTAGGCTTTAAGGGGATTGTGTAGCTCACCATGAAGGTGTATTTTGGGGGGGGGGGCGGGGGCTAACAATGAAAATCACATTTGCGGGCATGGGGGTCTATATAACTATTTTTTTGATTCATACATTTTATTTTGGTTTGGCTAGAGCCTTGGTATCTTTATCCTTTCCTTTGGATTCCCCGATTCGTGTGGATATTACGCACTAGGGCCTTTTCATTAGGGCAAGATAAATCCATAGCTCGTGGATTTCTTTAGGAACAAGCAAGCTACATAGTTCAGGTTAATTGTTTAAACTCACATATTCATGACCCTTGTGCATATCAAGACATCCTATATATATATATGTATATGAATGTGGTGCACATGGGGTTTTTTGGTTGGTTTTTGGCATTGTCATTATTTTATCACTTTTCTTGAGTTACATGTTAGTGCTTACCCCACTGACAGTGCTTATCTCAAGGTTGCATGGTCTGTATGCACTATGACTTTGGTCCCAATCAAATAGGACATGAAATGAATATTTCGAAGGCAAAAACCATCATAAGCAACTCTTGTTCTGTAACTGTATAGTTCTTTTGTATGAGTTTTAATGCCTTGCTAGAATATTTTATAGGATGAATGATCTTCCCTCTCCTTTGGCGTAGGAAAGTACCTAAGGCCACTCTATTCATATCACATATGACCCCAAATGATGCAGACCAATCAGGGGACACAATGATAGGAGCCAAAATCAACCACTCCTTATGGTTCTTGAAGGCTTTCAAACATACATCATTGAATACAAATTTCATCTCTTTCTCTAAAAGCTTGCATAGAGGATTTACAATTTTAAAGAAGTCCTAGATGAACCTCTTATAAAAACTTGCATGGCTCAAAAAGCTTCGTATACCTTTTACTAAGACTGGTGGTGGCGACTTTTCAATTACCTCAATCTTAGATTTGTCCACCTTAATAACCTATTTGGAGATATTGTGCGCAAGAAAAATACCTTCTTCTACCATAAAATGGCCTTTTTCCCAATTTAGCACCAAGTTGCATTCTTTATATCTCTACGGTGCACAGGTCAGATGGGCCAAACAATAATTGAAGGATTCCCTAACTACTAAAAATCATCCATGAAGAACTCATCATGTCCTCTACCATATAAGAAAATATAGACATCATGCATCACTGAAAGGTGGTAGGAGCATTGCATAACCTGGATGACATTATCTTGAATGCAAAAGTCTCATAGGGGCAAGTAAATATTGTGTTTTCTTTGTCCTCGAGATTAATAATGATTTGATTGTAACCAGAGTACCTATCAAGAAAACAACAACAACCCTGCCCTGCTAGTCTATCCAGTATCTAATCCATAAAAGGCATGGGAAAGTGGTCCTTCTAGGTCTAAGTGTTGAATTTTCTATAGCCCATACAAACTCTCCAACCGATCACCGGTCTCTAGCCACCGGTCACCGGTCTCATGGGCACAAGTTCATTTTTATCATTAGGAACTACTGTAATTCCATACTTTTTTTGGCATACATGAAATTGGTCTAACCCATTTGCTGTCTGCAATAGGGTAAACCACTCCAACATCTAACACTTAAAAATTTCTTTCTTCACAACCTCCTATATAAGAGGGTTCAATCTGCACTGATGCTTAATGTTTGGAATATATTCTGTCTCAAGCTATATTTTATGAGTACATATACGTGGTGGAATTCCCGCAATATCAACTATGGTCCATCAAATGGCTCTTTTGGACCTCTACAACACAGATATCAATGCTTCCACCTGTGGCTCTAGGAAATCTGCAACAATAATCATCTGTATGGTATTGTTGGCCCTCAAGAATGCATACTACAAGTCAAAACACAATCTAGTGTTAGAAAGTCAAAACAAGACTCTATTCAACACCATTTTTTGAATTTCTTTTTTTTTTTTGAATTTTTTATATTTCTCATTTTTTGATTTTTCAAATTATTAACCTAGGATTGAAATTAATATATGAATCTAGTCTAAGCTTTGATACCAAATGAGACAATCCAAATTCAGAAACTTGGATCAATATATGGAATTAA
The DNA here is from genome assembly GCF_002878395.1 of Capsicum annuum. Lineage (NCBI taxonomy): Eukaryota > Viridiplantae > Streptophyta > Magnoliopsida > Solanales > Solanaceae > Capsicum > Capsicum annuum. The sequence goes on from NC_061113.1 coordinate 90,487,678, forward strand.
GTAACCCAAATTGAAGATAGAGGGGTAGTTAGAAAAAAGAAAGGAACTAGAGGAAAGAAAGGATAATTGAATCCATAATTAACCAAGAGATAAGAAAACTCAATTAAATGCATGAGAAACCTAATTGAATCCATAAAAAGAAAAACTTGATGCTCGATTAGGCTTAGAAGTTAACATGAGATTCAGGAATCCACCTTAATCACTTAACTACACATATCATCTAATTGATTTGGGAATCTACATACTAACAAATCTAATGCTAGGCTACACCTATAGAAACTACAAGCATAAAATCTTTCACAATATTCAATAATCAAAACTCCCTGATTAAATGACTAAGCAGAATATGTATTATTATGCCTTAACAAACTTAGCACTTATTTAAAACATAGTCAAAATAAACTAAAATAATCTAAAATAGGATATGTGGATGCGTAGAATCTCCTAAGGGTTTTTTTGCCTCACCAAAGTGCCTTCCCCATCGCCAAATGGTGTTGTCCATAACCCTAATGTTCTTTTCTTGTTTTTTAATCTCCAAACACAAGCCTCTCTATCACTAAAGTCTTAGGTGATGCTCCAAACTCCAACAATTGTTTCCAAACTTTGCAAACATTCTTTTCTATGTACTTTTCTATTTGTTGGATTTCCCATGTCTTATAGAGCTTCACTAGGGTAGTTAAAGCCCATCCAATCCTGTCTATGTATGAGCATTACTTGTATAGCCTAGGGTATGGATATATAATTGATTGATCTATCCATACTTATATTATATCCATAGAATTCGATTGATAAAGTATAGTACATCACTTGAATCATAGGTATTACTCCAATCGAGGTGTAGACTTTTCTACGTATTAGTTGAATGGAGTGGCGTGGCCCGGTGTAACAACTTGATATGTGAAAATTTCCTTTTTATGTGTCTTACTTTTTTATCTTTCATTTTAGTTGTTACATGTTGTTTTTGAAGTATGGAATAGTTGGCATGCTTCTCGAGAGATTTTGACAAAGATTTCGAAGATTTTAGGACTACTGAGGCTTTAAAAGCTATTAGTTTTACTTTGGTAAATATTTGGAGTTTGGGGAATCAAATGACAATTTAGAAAGTTCCATTAGATCTAGAATAACAATTTTATCTTAGTAGCATAGGTATTTTTAGGCCCAGGGCATTTATTTTGTGCTTCAACCGTCCATTTTGAATACAAATTAAAAATGCCCATATGGGGTCTTTTGCTAATTTGTGGTAAATGACTTTTTTTCAAAAATATGACATTCCTATTGAGTTTGAAACTTTAAAATATCTTGGTATCATATATGGTTTGTTTCTATAGGGTCCTAATGAATTCATAAAGTTCGTTTGAAGAAACATAACTCAGGAAAAGTCTAGTTGGTGCAAAGTTGATTTACTGGTGCATAATTCCTCTTCACGAACGTGAGCCATTGGCTGTGAATATAGAGAAGGAATTATTCCTTCATCATAATCATAAGGGTGGTAAATGTAATTACAAAGAGTTTTGGGGTTCAGGTCGGGTATCTCTTTCACCAGAAATACGATGTTCTAGGTTATTGACCTTCTCAAATATGAACGCCTAGTTGCAAATGTGATGGCCAATTAAATTTCCAAGGCAGCGTAGACCCTCACAATCACGAAGCTTAGGCTACGATTGCAATACTGTTGACTTAATAGTAAAAATATTTCATTTCAAAATTTTTACCATTTTGTTCCCCAAATCTTCGGAAAAGGTCAATTTTAAGGGTTTTCTCATCACTCGTGCTTAGGTAAGCTCCAAATTATTATTCCTACTAATTTCCATTGATCTTATCTTAAAATAGTTCAAAACTATGATTTTAAATTTGATTTTGGGGGTTTCTATTATAAGAGCTATAAAATAGTTTTTATTCAATTTGAGCCTTGTTTTCACATGGGTTTTCAAGTAGACTTCTATAATCTTGGGGAAAATATTTCTATCTTTTTAAAGATTTTACCCCTTTTATTTCAAACCTATTTTTCAAGATAATTTTGGACCCATTTCAAAAATATCTAGTAGGGGTAGCATTAGCTTCATTTTGATGCATAGATAATGTATTTGGTAGTTTAACTCGCGATGAGATAGTTTAAGAGGGATAGGGCTATATATTAAAGGATTCTAGGCTTGGATTTCTTGCACTTTCAGATAGGTTATGACTTAACTTCCTACAATAACAATAACTCTCAATGAACCATCTATAGTAACAGGCCAAACCACTAAACCTACGAAGCTCAAATGGAGATGTAGGCTGGCTCAATCTCGAATAGCCGCAATCTTCACTGGGTCTACCATAATCCCATCCTTAGACACCACATTCCAAATGAATGTCACAGACTCCAACTAAAACCCACATTTAGAGAATTTGGCAAAAAACCTATGATCACTCAAAGTCGAGAGAAAAATCATCAATATGCTCCTCTCTACTCCTCTAATACATAAGGATGTCATCGATCAAAATAGTCACAAAGAAGTCTAAATATGGCCTGAACACGTGGCTCCTCAAATTTAGGGCGTTGGTCAACCTAAAAGACATCATTAGGAAAAATAATGACCATATCGGGTCCTAAAGGTTGTCTTTGGGATATGCTTAGCCTAAATCCTCAATTGATGGTAACTAGACCTCAAGTCAATCTTAGAGAACATCGCTACACCCTGAAGCTGGTCAAACAATTTCTCAATGCAAAGCATAGAATATTGGTTCTTCACAGTCACCTTATTAAGCTACCTATAGTCAATACACATATCCATAGAACCATATTTTTCTTCCCGAACAATAAAGGAGCTCACTAAGCAGACACACTTAATCTAATAAAACCTTTACTAAGAAGGTCCTAAAGCTAGAAATTTAGCTCTTTAAGCTCAAAAAAGCCATATGCTAAGGTCCTAAAATAATAATTCAGGTTCCCAACTCAATATTAATAAAAAACTCAATATCACGCTCAAGAGGAAGACCTGGTAGATCTGTAGGGAAAACATCATGAAACTCTCAAACTAAAGAAATAGAGTCAAACATACTTACTCTACACACTAACATCATGAATATAAGCAAGATAAGACTCCCAACCCCTTAAAATAAGTCTATTATCCCAAATATAAGAAATAATCCACTTTGGCTCACAACTAATAACTCCTAGCCATACAATCGGGGGTATGTTGGGCATGGCTAAGGTAGTAGTCTTGGAAAAACAATCCAAGATCGCATTCTAGTTGGATAACTAGTCCATGACTTGAATCACGACAAAATCCACCAAATCTAACACAATAAGATCAACCTAAGTATCAAACTCCCATCCAATCACAATACATGATCTATAAATCTGATCCACTACTAAAGAATTACCCATTAGAACAGATACATATAATGGCATAGATAATAAATCACAAGATAACTCTAATCATGTGGCATAATAAGAAAACACATAAGAATAAGTGGATCCCAGATCAAATAAAGAAGAATCCAAATGATGGCACACCAAGATCTTACCAGTGATAACAACATTTAAGAAATTAACCTCAGTTATAATAGGAACAACATAGAACTGACCATACTCACCACTTTGTTGGGTTCTTGATTGATCTTCTTTCCTACCTACAGGAGAACCACTATGAGAACACTGGGGACCACCCCTACGACCATATATACCATCTCTAGTTGGGGGTGGAAGTACTCAAATCGATGGAACACTCTGAGCTAAAAGAACTATCGCTCCATGACTAGGGAACTCTCTTAAGAAATAACTGAAAGCCTCATAACCATAACATACCCTAGGTGGTGTAATAAAACCAGAAGATCTGACTGACTTGAAATAAACACCACAACTAGAATAACCAGAAGACAAACCCCTCAAATAATGACCACTACCCTGGCTAGGATGATCAATAAAACTAGACTAACCTCCATCAATAATCTAAAGTATGACTTAAATGGTCCTACTAGACCAATCTTGATATTGATATGGCTGATGCCAAGGGTACTTACACTGAGAAACACTGCCTCTGAACTGTGATACCATATGGCTCCCACTAAAACTACCCTATTATTATAGCCTCTCATCACTTCCCCTTGGGACTCATAATGTATATCCTGTATAACTCAAGCATGATCAGAAAACTCAACAAAATATCTAGCCACAACAACCAAACTCTGTGCAGACAATCCCCTGATAAAAAAATAAGCGCTCTCATTCTTAGTAGTCAAAATAGAAGTAGAATGCATAGAAAACTCATAAAATTAAGCCTCGTACTCTACAATAGTCATGAAGCCCTACTCCAACCTTGAGACCGATTCCTTAGATTATCCCTCAGACTGCGAGGCATATACTTCTAAAAAAACATCAAAAAACTAAGTCCATGTAAATGAGAGAGATCCAGCTAGATTAGAGTCAAGGTGACCTCTCCACTAATGTTGAGCTGCCAAGTCCAATTAAAATTTAGTGTAATCCACATTATGTGTCTTAACTAGGCCTAAATCATAGAGCCTATCCTTATAAGAAATCAAGAACTTATATGCCTTCTCTCCCTATTCACTAGAAACCATAGGTGGAGCCAACCTCAAGAATCTACCCACATCTTTTACTTCTTAATAAACATAGCAGACTGGTCAACTTTCATCTTATCAACCACTAGTGCAGGAGGGACCTCAAATTTTGGAACCATAATTATAGGTTGCATGCCCACCTCGGTACCATAATGATCCATAGATTGTATACCACTAGATGATGCACACCAACCAATCCCAAAAGTTATATCAAAACATCCCCATGCACTGAATAATAAATAAACCTAGTGGAGCCTCGGTTTGTCCTTAGCTAACCACAGGCAGGCGGGAGGAGGGGCAGAAGAACCTATGGCTTGAGAATGGAATAGGGTCTTGTAAAGGCCCTCGAACTTCTAAAAATATCCTATAGCCTCCCGACGATAAGAAACAATTGTCATCATTTAATTCCATAAGACTCCACTTGACACTAGATCTTGTACCAACAATATCGGTGAACCTAGCTCTGATAGCAATTTTTCATGACCTAATTTATGAGTCATGATGGCACCTAGTTTATCCCGCCAGTAGGTAAGCCGAAGCATAGCCCGAAGCTATAAGAAATAGGCTAATTTGGTGGAAAATGGCCTAAAAGACAAAAATAAACATAAATATAGACTTATGATGACAATAAGATAGTAATAAACATCACACTAATAAACATCACACTACCTCATAGTGTCGGCAAAAAAGCTACTACAAAAGGTATATAAGTACTAAATAGTTAAATACAATTTGTCTTGGATAATGAAAGTCTAGACATAGATAATAGAATAAAAAGAGGCAACTTTAACTTTTAGAGCTCACCCTATCTCCAAACTCAACTCAACATAATCATCACATTAGCGGTGGCTACTAGTACTCAGATCTACACCAATGGTATAGAAGTATTGTATGAGTACTACAACCATGGGTGCTCAAGAGGAAACATCGACCAACTGAGCTTAATCATGATATAACTACAATAATGATACAAGATAAATAACTAAGTCAAGGTAAAAGGGAAACCCTAGAAATAAGCCCCAACATTTTATGTAAATAACCAGAACAGGCATAATGTGAAAAAAAGCATAACTAATATAACATAGCTGGCCTCATAAGCCAGAATGTACAGAAAAGTAATGCAGGACCACATAATCCCAGAGGGTTCAATCAAGGGAAAGTAAGTAACCAAAGATCCATAAATTTACCAAATATCAAGCCAAAACCATGAATCCATCCAAACCATATCATATTATCAATGAACTTGCAATAACAAACTCGAATTAGAACTTAATGGAATCAATATCATATCATCATTTATAGGACTTGAACTAGGACTCATATCATTAATATAATTATCAATTGTCAAATATAAATCAAAACTCAATTGCAATTAACCATCGAGTTTTGCCAAAAATTAGAACCAACTCCAAAATACCAAACTATTATAATCATAAGTATCAAATCTCCTCAAATTCCCAAAACAATTTTTTCAAAGGGTATAATATTTGTATAGAAGTCTACAAATTTAACATAAGTCTTGGTCTAAGGAGCCAGATGGGCCCACTTCTACTCCCTGAAATCTCTTCTAAGGCAAATTTTTCATTGAACTAGTCTATGACATTTAAATTCACTTCTGGATGTTGATTATGCCACAATTAGCCTTAAGAAAGCAATTCTACCTAAATCATGAGCAAATAAGTCAATTATGCCTACTTTATGGTTCCAAGATAGCCTAAATAGTCCAAATAATCCAAATATCATCCATCATACTTTCAATACCTTAATCTCATCCCATATCTAGCACAATATTATAATTAAATTATGAATTAGCTTAATCTATGAGGAAGGTAAACCTAGCCTACCTAGACACCCATGAAAATCCTAAAGAATTACTAAACTGGCCATGTCCCTTTCCAAGAAGCTTCTGCAAAGTGCCATGATATCAAAATCAAAATTTACTCATCAAAATAAGAACAATGATAACCATATTCCACTATTATGCTTTGGGTCCGAAATTACATAAAAATCCTATGTGGGGCCCATTTGTAGAATTGCATCTTCAAAATTGACAAAACGTCACTATATGCTCGAGGAACATTTATCCTTAATTGGGTGAATTTTAAGCTCTAATGGTGCAAAAATCAACCCACCAATATTCTAGGGATTTAGGAAAAATATAAAGGATTAAATCATGAAATTAATGAATGATTATATAGAATTCTGAGAAGAAACTCATAATAGAAGCTCACAAATGCTCTAAAATCTCCCACCAATGATTCTCCTAAGTTTTCCAACTTTTTAGGGTTCTACATACTTGGAAATAGGTGAAAATGGGAGAAATAAGGCTAAGTGGGGTATTTATAGCATTCTCAGGTATACGAGTATCGCTTAAGTGGACACCGACCAATTTAATGTCATTGGCCATCTGCACAGACATTGCTTAAGTAGTAAGGGTGCCGCTTATGCAAACCCTTGTTAGGTCATCCTGACCACTTAATCGTTAATTTAGGAAATTTAGAGATCTCTTGCTTTAGTGATCCAAATGGATTCTTAAGTGTAACGCCCCGAGACTACACCCTAAGTGTCACACGATGCTTACAATCTAGAAGGACCATAAGCTAACCTATTACCGGAACCTATTGTGAGCACTGAATAATAATACTAAAAATATATGTGGAAGTATAACTAAAAATGCCATAAGGTTCTCAAAATACTGAAATAAATACTGGTATACATATTATAACATCTATAAAATAAATATCTGACCGTGCTAGTCTGAAAGCCTATAACTATTTGAATATGGAGTTGATAGGACAAACCCCCAACGAACTTCGAATGTAATAATTATTGAACTAACTGAAATACTAAAATAACATAATATCCTTGATGGATGAGGACTCACTACTAAATCTGCTGCTGATATCCTGAGCTACTAAGTATGATCAGAAACTTGTGCGTCTGAACCTATGATATGAGAAATCATAGTACAAAGAAAGAGTATACGCCAGTACGTGGAATATACTGGTAAGATAAGTGAGGTAGGCTAATATACATGGGTTTATATGCGTGGGATAGTAACTGACTGAGGGTACATGCAAAAATGTAACTACTAAATATGCTGAATATGCAATACTGCGCATATAACGCCTGTCAGAATTAGCTTGAATCTAAAGTACTGAGTTTTGATAACTGATTACTGGTCACTGAAAGTTTAGACTTATATTAAAGTACTGAATTTTGATGGATATGTAACTGATAGCCATGGTTCTGTAGAACTGTCTGAGTTCTTTACTGAATACTGAGACTGAAACTGTAATTATAAGAGTGTTTATCTAATCGACATACCCCAACTTATAAATTGAGTTGGGGTCCAACCTATGACCCCAGTTGGAAGGGTGTTAGCACCTTTGCAAGGGATACTAACAATGATGAGTCAAACTAATATGGCAGGAAGACTAATGAAATATATATTTGATCGTGTCAACCCTAGTCTGGCGGGAGGATGATTTACCCTACTAGTTACGTAGTTCTATAATATAGGGACTACTACTATGGGTCACACCCTCTCCTTGCAGGAATTACCCCATCCTTGGGTTTGCTCGGTGCTGAATTCTACTCCCAACTGAATTGAAGCTTAACTGATCACTGCTAGATTGAACTGACACTGATCGTGTTGACTGACTCAACTGGACTGAGTTCTCTGAGTTCTTCTAACTGACTGAGTACTACGGTTCTTGACCTTTACTGGGATGATTCTATAACTACTGCAACTAAGTAAACAACTATATTTTAGGTAATAAATACCCCCAAGACTCAATAGCATCAATAATAAAGCATGACCAATCTTGAAAGCATAGCAATATTCAATTATTCACAATTTATTCATTGAGTCATTTTGTCAAACACTTGGAGGTCATGAGCTTGTACATAATTGGGAACACATGCTAACATGTCATGATTTCACTATTCAATTCATAAGGACATTCTATCAAACAATTGGGGAGCATGACAACATATAAGCATCATGACTACAACTTAAACTTGCAAATTCAAGGGTTTTGACATGAAAGATTCATAATTCAATACACATGCTAACATAATTTCATGGAAACTCATAGAAGATCTTAACTTGAAACCCATACAACAACACAAACATGAGCATAATTCAATTCATAGCATGGAAATCATAATTCAAGTTTTGAAAAGGGTTCTTGAACTCGAAGGGTGGAAGGAAATCGAAGGATCAACACTTAACATATCTTGGTTTTTAAGTTCATGAGGATTGTGGTGATTTCTTGAAACTTGATTCTTAAGCTTAATGAAACTAGGGCTTGTTCTTGAGAGGATTTTGAGAATAAAGAATGTAATGTGCCCTTTTGGGAGTTAAATCTCGTGTTTTAGCTGAATTGAGTTAGAGGAAAAGGAAATAAATACCCTTGGAACCTCAGAATTTAATTAGCAAAACTAGCCCAGTGATACGATACCTGATGCATCGCGTTAATGGGATCAATGCGATCACCAACACATTGCGTCAATGGTGTCAATGTGGTAGCAAATGCGACATATTAAGATCACATTAGATTGTTATTTTACTTATCCAAACACGACCCAAATGAAGTTTAAAAATTCCAAAACTCACCCAAGATGACCTGTTGACATTCCTGATCATGAATCAATTATAAAAGTGACATTCTAAGGTTAGAAAGATCATAAATGATACCATTAAAATATCAAGGCCAAAAATGAGACTAAGTATCAACACTTAGCTAAAATTTTCTAAGTCTAGGACCCTTTTTGGCATTCTATATAGGGCTGAAGTGGCGAGGATTGTGCGGGGTCTTACAATATCTGCCCCTTGGGAACATTCATCCTTGAATGAGACTGACTGAACTGAGAGTAATTAGGGAACTATATTTACACTGACATACATAACTGAAGCACGAATGAATTCTGGAGACATGACACATGACTGAATTGTTTCATGAATGCATGAATGATATGAGAATGTTATGTAGCTGTAATTGAACATGGAATAGAGTAAATCTAAGGAAGATTATTACCTTAGGCTAGGTCTGAGTTTGTGAAAAAAATGTTTGGATACTTGGTTTGTATGTCTGCTTTTGCTTCCCAAGTAGCTCCCATAACGGACTGATTCCGCCAAAGAACTATGACCAAAGAAACATATTTGTTCCTTAGTCTATGAATCTGACAATCAAGGATTTAAATTGGGACTTCATCAAAAGAGAGACTATTCTGAATATCTACACTCCCTATAGGGACTATAATTGTTGGGTCACCTATGCACTTCTTTAGCAAGAAGGCATAAAACACTGGGTGCACTGATGCTAAGTTTGCAGATATCTCAATCTCATAAACTACCTTATCGAAATGACTGAGAATCCTATAAGGAATAATATAGTGGGGACTAATTTTCTTCTTCTTGTCAAATCTCTTCACTCTATTCAAGGTAGATATTTTTAAATACACAAAGTCGCCAATCTCAAACTCAAGATCTTTTCTCCTAATATCTACATATGATTTCTGTCGACTCTGAGCTGTCTTAAGCCTCTCTCTAATTAACTGCACTTTCTCTAAGGCGTCAAACACCAAGTCAGGACCTACTACTACAGCCTTACCTACTTCAAGCCAACTAATGAGAGATCTACATCTCCTCTTATAAAGTTTTTTAAATGGAGCCATCTGAATACTGGAATGATAGTTGTTATTAGACGCAAAATCAATCAAAGGTAAGTGGTCATCCCAACTACCCTTAAAGTCTACAACACACGCTCTCTATGTATCTTCTAAAGTCTGAATGGTCCTTTTTACTTGACCATTTGTCTGAGGGTGAAAGGTTATACTAAGGTGAACTTGGGTACGAAGACCCTTTTTAAAGGCTTTCTAAAAATGATAGGTGAGCTGCGTACCTCTATCTAAAATATTGGAAAATAAGACACCGTGCAACCTAACAAACTCTCTGATATACAGCCTGGCATAGTCCTCGGCTGAATAAGAGGTATGAAATTGGGCTAATTTTGTTATCATGTCCATAATGACCCAATCGAATCATGTTAATGATGGTATGAGGCAAACCTATCACAAGTCCATGTTGACTTCTTCCCACTTCCTTGTGGGAATATCAAACTCTTTCATAGACCCACTAGGCTTTTGATTCTCAATCGTAACCTACTGACACATGGAGCACTTAGCCACAAACTTTGAAATGTCTCTCTTCATCCTCCTCCACCAATAGACTTTCCACAAGTAGTGGTACATCATAGTGGGCCCACAATAAATTGAGTAACGCGCACCATGAACTTCTCTAAGAATAGGCTATCTAATGCAATCCACACATGGCACACATAATCTACCCTGGTAATGCAACACACCATCTCCCCCTTGGGAGAAAACCTTTAACTTTTGGTCTATGACTGACTCTTTTATCTTAACTAAATTGGGATCTTTGTGTTAGTTTTCTTTTACTTCAGAAACGAAAGATGATTCAAAACTATTCTGCACCCAAACACTACCCTCAGCTGAATTAACAAACTAGACACCTAGTCTGACAAGCTGGTGAACTTCCTGAACTAACTTCTTCTTACCATTCTCAACATGAGCAACACTACCTATGTATAATCTACTGAGATCACCAACAACTACATTGGCCTTTCCCGGGTGACACAGAACACTCATGTCATAATCTTTCAACAACTCTAACCACTTTCTCTAACATAAGTTCAAGTCTTTCAGAGAAAATACATACTGTCAGATTTTTTGGTCTGTTAATAAATCAACATGTACCTCTTACAAATAGTGCCTCTAAATCTTTAAGGCAAAAACAAAAGCTGCTAGCTCTAGATTATGGGTTGGATAATTCTTTTCATGGGGCTTAAGCTGTCTAGAGGCATATGTGATATGCTTAAATTACAACTTCTCATTAGAAAGTGTAAGCGGTCGCTGTCAAATATAAAACCCAACTAGGTTGGGGTATCGAATACCATAGGGAATACTGTGTTCATTAAGTATTGTGGTTGTTAGTAGACTATTGATCAAAGACTCTAAAATAGAGAAGGGGTTTTGATTGATCAATTATATTTAATTACTTGGCATAGAGAGTAATCCAAATATTGATTGTATTACAAATAGTAATTCAATAAGAGTAGTCAAACTAGAGCTATGGTTACCAAGATGCTTAAGCAGCTAGGGTTGTGAACTATTGTGGATTCCCAATGAACAATTTCAGTTGCACAATAAATTGAACTCTATGATTTACCCATTAGTATCTCAACCCAAAATGAGTAATTTATCCCTGAATTCTTTCAAACTTAAGGAACAAACTATTTATTCAATTACATTCTCACATGGATTGATTCTGTTAAGGCATCTACCCTCTATATAAGGATTAAAGTCTTTAGATTTGTGTAAATACTTTTTTTCCCCAATAAAATTTTTTCTATTCAAACAAGTGATGTTCTTAGGCTCACTTTTCAAGTTTGCAACCAAGAAAAGTCATTAAAATGAAGTAGGGTTTATGCAACATTAGTTGAACATGGGCAATATGTACCTAAACTTAGGCAAAACGCCTAAGTTGAGGGTGGCTATTGTAGATCTTTTAGCTGTCTAATGGGAAATTGGGTGAAAAGTTAGCCTAGAATTTTAAATTAAAAGCATTTGGCCTTGGTCTAGTTAAGACAATGTGCACTTTGACTTGTGGCATCAGCCTAAGTTGAGGGTGGCTGATGCTCATAAAAAAAGGGTCTATTATGGTAAAGAATGAATGAATGAGAAAAGGGTAAGTGACCTAGTAAAGCAATGTCCTTGGTAAGAAGAATTTGTAGGCAAAGAGAGCTAAAATTTAGTACTTAGTCACTTTTGTACAAATTTCCCCCTTAACCTAGCCTGATACATCCGTACTAGCCTAAAAAAGACCTGCTTCATCTTGAAACTTAGCTACAAGGGGGCATTGGATGATAAGGGAAATTTTATGGGTGTATATGCTATGTTTTTCAAATTTCTTGATGAGTGAGAGGGTTGTGATTTGTATACACAAAAGATATTGAGTGGTGGATCTCCTTGACTATGAGGGCAACTTGAGTCATACTTAATTTGGTTGATTTCTGTAGATGTGTGTATACATATTGTGTTGATGAATTGAATTTGAAACGATGTCGTTTATAGACTCTGACATGTTAAACCATATGATTTGGTGACAAGTAAATGTTTGTGTGAGAACTGGTTTAGGGGTAAATGCGCGTCATTTTATTGTTCATATTTCTGATTTGATGCTGAGTTATTTGAGGACAAGCAATGATCTTAAGTTGAGGGTGTTGATGTTTCAATTTTTTAGGGAATATTTTTCATCTTTTTCTTAGGGAAATTGCATGTTTTCAAGCAACCAAGGTTGGATTTAATAATTAATTTTAGTGTTTTAGGGTAAGGAGCTGTCTGAAAGAAAAGACTCAGAAAAATTGCTGAAATACACTTCTGAAGGTCAAAATGGTGGACCATCAACTCTAAGACGGACAACCAATTCAACCGTCATGTCTAAACAGAACTCAGACTTTCAGAAGACACAACGACGGTCCAGGTGGTGGACCATCAGTTCTGCGATGAACAACCACTAGGACCATCACAACTAAATAGCAATAGGCATCCTAAAATACTCAGCGACGGTTAATATAGTGGATCGTCAGAATTGCGATGGATCACCACTTTGACCATCAGGACTACCCAGAACCCGACTCCCAAAGATCACTAGGCACGGTCCAGATGGTGGACCGTCAACCTTGCAACGGACAAGCACTTTAGCCGTTATTCTTATCTAAAATATTACCCTCTCGTATCAGCAACGGCGATTTAAGTGGTGGACCGTCAGACTTGTGATGGACCACCACTTTAGCCATAACTTTTGATGTGGATTTTTAGTATTTGAATTTTAAATTCTTTTTACCTGGGAAACATATAAATACCCAGTTTTAGGCTTTATTGAGGGATCTTTATATGTTATCCATCTCTTATCTTTGATTAGGGTTTCAAAAACTTGAAACACATTGCTACATAGTTTTGCTTTAAGATTAAATTCTAGAATTGAGAGATCAAGATTTGACTATTATAGTTTCTATTGAAGATTGAGGAAGAATAATTGTGATTTTTATAAGTAAATTTTGAGTTGATTAATGAATAACATAATGTCTTTTTCTCTTCTTTTGGTGGAAATATGTGGCTAAGCTTCCATAACTAGGGTTATGGGAGCCTTGTGTGAATAGATGAATTGGGGTTGTGAATCTGGTAGGATCCCATGGTCAACTGATGTTGCATAAACACTACTTCATTTTAATGACTTTTCTTGGTTGCGAATATGAAAAGTGAGTCCAAGAACATCACTTGTTCGAATAGAAAAGTGTTTGTTGGGAAAAGGAAGAGTTTATACAAATCTAAAGACTAATCATTAGATAGAGGATAGATTCCTTAACTAGATCAATCCATGTGAGAATATCATTAAATAAATAGCTTGTTCCTTACGTTTGAAAGAATTAAGGGATAAATTACTCATTTTGGGTTGATAAACTAATGGGTAAATCATAGAGTTTAATTTATCTTGCAATTGAAATTGTTCATTGGGAATCCACAATAGTTCACAACACTAGCTGCTTAAGCATCTTGGAGACCATAGCTCTAGTTTGACTACTCTTATTGAATTACTATTTGCAATACAATCGATATTTAGATTACTCTCTGTAGCAAGTAATTAAATACAATTGATCAATCAGAAACCCTTCTTTATTTTGGAGCCTTTAATCAACAGTCTAATAACAACCATAATAATTAATGAATACAGTATTCCCTATGGGATTCGATACCCAACCCAGTTGGGTTCTATATTTGACAGCGACCGCTTACATTTTTTAACGAGAAGTTGTAATTTGGGCGGATCAAATTTTGGCACTGTTGCTGGCAAATATAGTTTTCAATTAAGTTTGTGTATATTGCTTGACCTTTGGTCAAATTTTCCCAAAATTTTACTTTTTATTTGTTGTTTTGTTTTATGCAGGGTGATTATCTTGTATGCCAAGTACTCGGAGATCAGGTGAACCTTTAGTACCTATTTATCTGAAACCTTAACTTATTGGCAGAATGGATGGTCAACAGGACCAAGAAAGAGTAGCTTCTTAGTAGGAAGAAGCTAGACTAGCCACCTTGGCAGCTATACAAGTGAACCAGCAGAATGCAGATAATGCAGGCCGGTGACAAAACCCAGATTATGAGGATCTGGGTGATGATGATTTATTAGCTCAAGTCAATCCGAGGTGTTTAGATAATTTGCCTACACCGAAAAATAGGAATGTCAACAGAAATCACCCTGCTAGGGTGAGACCAGAACGCCAAGCCACCAAATTTAATCTGGAAGATGATGATGATAACTTGGATGGAGTTGATGCAACAGGGGTAATTATTCCTCTAGCATTAGCATCAAAGCCAAGTTTAATATTAAAACCACTATGATCTAACTATTGCATCTCAAAGGATTATTTGGTGGACTTGCGGGTGACGACCCGAATATGCACAACATGCAAGCCATTGGACAACCCAAGGGTTGGATAAAATGCTATTTGGTTGTGGCTATTTCTGTTGTCTCTATCTGGAGAGGCAAATTTATGGTTGAATGGAAAAACTCCTGACTCTATTACTAATATGAGGCAACTGAAAAATGCTTTCCTAGAAAGATTCCTTTCGCCATCCAAGAGGGCACAATTGAGAGACAAAATAAGCAATTTCAGATAGCTTCTGACTGAAGGTCTCCATGAGACTTGGGAGAGGTTCAAGAATAAGCTTATGCAATGCCTAAATCATCAAATGACCAATGTTCACTTGATGGAGATATTATATCGGGCCTTGAAGTCTGTGACTAAGCCAGTAGTGGACAATGCGGTAGGTGGTTCATTCATGGACCTCACCTTCACCAAAGCAGCTGACATACTTAATCGTATGACAAAACAAAGTAGAGCTTGGCATACCAGGGATTCTAAGGTATCAAGCTCTACTATATCTATAGACATGACTACAGAACAGAGACGAAGAAAAGAAGAGCGTGACTAAGACATGGCTCACATGAAGACACAGATGGATCTTCTCAGAAAGCATTTATTATTGGGAAAGATAGAAAAGGTTAAGATGTAGCATCACAGGGAAGGAATGACTCCAATTCTGAGGAGGAAGCCAATTACTTAAACAATAAGGAGGGTTTCTGAGGCGGTGGCCAAGGAAACAAAGGTTACAACTATTATGATAAATCTGGATATAAGGATTGTGATGAAGGCAATTGGAAAAGTAAGGGTGAAAGGAGTGGGTTGTATGTCCCTCCTAGAAATCGTGAGGCCGTTGGAACCAGTTTGAGAAATATGTCCATGGAGGACATGATGTCTAAGTTATTGAAGGAAGTAGAAGCAACAAGTATCGGGGTGACTAAGATGAAAAGTGCGTTATCCTCATGAACCATCTAGTTGAATGTTACTCTAATTTGATAAAATAGTTAGAGCAGCAAATAAACCAACTTTCTGCTACATTCAATCAGAGGATGGCTGGAACCCTCCTAAGCGACATAGTGCAGAACCCAAGGAAGGATGGTTTATGTATGGAAGTCACTACTAGAAGTGGTAGGTATTGGAAATCCCTCCTATGGGCAATCCTGTAGTTGATATAGTAGCAGATGATATTAAAAAAGTAGAGATTTATCATTCGATGAATTCTGGGAAATTGGATGAGGTTATTGATGATACACCATCCAATAGTCAGCAGATTGATGAGTTGGAGAAGAATAAGGGAAAGAGGAGGAAGTGGTGGTTACAACACTTCCAAAACCACCTCCTCCATTTCTCCAATTAACTGAACAAGAAGGCTAACGACATAAAGTTCGATAAATTCTTGGTTATGCTTAAGCAGTTGATAATTAATCTGCCATTTCTTGGAGGCATTACATAAAATGCCCGGGTACGCAAAGTTCATGAAAGATCTTGTCATGAAGAAGTGGTCAGTTCGTTTTAAGCTAATGGACAATCTCCATCATTATGGTGCTATTTCCACAAGGTCTCTGGTGCAAAAAAAGACATATCCTAGAGCATTTACTATCCCATGCACTATTGGGCCTCTTAACTTTGCAAAAGCTCTAAGCGACTTGGGAGCTAGCATCAATCTAATACTGCTAGTTTTTTTTTAAAATTTGGGTTTGGGAGACCCCACCCTCACCAACATACGACTTGTGATGGCGGATAGGTCGGTAAAATGACCTATTGGTATTTTGTATGATGTGCTGGTGAAGGTTGATAGCTTCATATTTCTTATGAATTTTGTCATTCTGGATTGTGAGGTGGACTTTGAGGTGCCCATAATCTTGGGTTGACCTTTTCTCCTAATTAGAAGTATGCTGATTGATTTGTGAGCTAATGAGCTCTTATTTAGGCTGAATGATGAAGTGGTATGATTAGATGTGCGCCAATCAATGAAGCAGCAAAAATAAATGAGTGTGTTCTCAATTGTTGATATATATTATGAGGGTGAGCAAGAGTTGCCGATAGAGGAGAAATTTGATGTCGAGCACTTAGCTACAGTGCTGATGAATTTTGATTGGGAAGGCATTAAAAAGTATGAAGAGACTATTTATTTTTTGATGGGAATGGGATCATACTCTTATGCTCCTAAAAAGGTAGATCTTGATCTGAAGAATCGATCAACACCACCAGCTAAGCCCTCTATTAAAGAGTCGTTGGTGTTGGAATTGAAAGAGCTGCCCAGGCATTTAAGGTACATGTTTTTGGGAAATGGAAATATGGTAACCATGATTATTGCAGCTGATTTTGGTGAGCAACAGGTGGAAGCACTTATTTTGGTGCTTCAGAGGCACAAAACAGCAATAGGCTGGACTATTCTGATATTATTGGCATTCCCCCTAGCATCTGCACTTATAAGATACAGCTTGAGGATGACTGTACTCCAACCATCGAGCATCAACGCCAACTTAACCCACTAATTCAAGAAGTGTTTAAGAAGAAGATTATTAAGTGGTTGGATACAGGAGTGGTTTATCCTATATTCGATAGTAAATGGGTAAGCCCTGTTCAATGCATGCCCAAGAAAAGGGGCATGACTACTGTTACAAATGGAAACAAAAAGTTGATTCCTATAAGTCGTATGACTGGGTAGAGGTTTTGCATGGACTATCAGAAGCTGAACTCATGGACCTTAAAGGACCACTTCCCAATGCCTTTCATGGATCAAATGCTTGATCGGTTGGCAGGAAGGAGGTGGTATTATTTCTTAGATGGCTATTGTGGCTACAATCAGATCTGTATTACTCCTAAAGATCAGGCGAAGATTACATTCATATGCTCGTATGTCACTTTTGCATTCAAGCGGATGCCATTTGGGTTATGTAATGCACCCGCTACCTTTCAAAGATATATGATGTCTATTTTCTCAGTTATGGTGAAGGACACTTTGGAGGTGTTCATGGATGGTTTTTTTATGGTAGGGGATTTTTTGGAGCTGTGTTTGGCAAACTTGAGTAGAGCCTTACAATGGCGCCAAAATTTGAAGTGCCTAAATTATAACTTCTGTTAGAAAGTGTAAGTTGTCGCTGTCAAATATAGAATCCAACTGGGCTGGGTGTCAAATCCCACATGGAATACTGTGTTCATTAAGTATTGTGATTGTTATTAGACTGTTGATCAAAGGCTCAAAAATAGAGAAGGGGTTTTGATTGATTAATTGTATTTAATTACTTTGCACAGAGAGTAATCCAAATATCAATTGTATGGCAAATAGTAATTCAATAAGAGTAGTCAAACTAGAGTTATGGTCACCAAGATGCTTAAGCAGCTAGGGTTGTGAACTATTGTGGATTCCTAATGAACAATTTCAATTGCAAGATAAATTGAACTCAATGATTTACCCATTAGTTTCTCAACCCAAAATGAGTAATTTATCCCTTAATTCATTCAAATGTAAGGAAAAAGTTATTTATTCAATTATATTTTCACATGGATTGATCCGGTTAAGATATCTACCCTCTATCTAATGATTAAAATCTTTAGATTTGTGTAAACCCTTCCTTTTCCCAAAAAACACTTTTCTATTCGAATAAGTGATGTTATTGGGCTCACTTTTTAAGTTTGCAATGAAGAAAAGTCATTAAAATGAAGCAGGGTTTATGCAACATCAGTTGAACATGGTATCCTATCAGATTCACAACCCCAATTCAGCTATTCATATCAAGGCTCACATAACCTTAGTTATGGAAGATTAGCCACACATTTCCACCAAAAGAAGAGAAGAATAAATTGTTTTATTCACTTAACAACTCAAAATTTACTTACAAAAATCACAATTATTCTTCCTCAATCTTCAATAGAAACTATAATAATTAGATCTTGATCCCCCAATTCTAGAATTAAATCTTAAAGAAAAACTATGTAGCAATGTGTTTCAAGTCTTGGAAACCCTAATCAAAGATAAGAGATGGATAAAAGATAAAGATCCCTCAATAAAGCCTAAAACTGGGTATTTATATGTTCCCCAGGTAAAAATAATTTAAAATTCAAATACTAAAAATCCGCATCAAAAGTGACAGCTAAAGTGGTGGTTATCGCAAGTCTGACGGTTCGCCATATGGACCGTCACTGCTGATACTGAAGGATAACATTCTATATAAGACTGACGGCCAATGTGGTTGTCCTTTGCAAGGTTGACAGTCCACCATCTGGACCATCACTGACGATTCTTGGGAGTCAGGTTCTAGGTAGTCCTAATGGTCAAAGTGGTGATCCATCGCAATTTCAATGGTCCACCATATTAACCATCGCTGAGAATTTTAGGATTCCTGTTGATGTTTAGTTGTGACGGTCCCAGTGGTTGTTCGTCACAAAATTGTTGGTCCACCACCTGGACTATCTCTATGTTTTCTGAAAGTTGAGTTCTTTTTAGACTTGACGGTAGAGTTGGTGGTCCATCACAGAGTTGATGGTTCACCATTTTGACCATCAGAAGTGTATTTTAGCAATTTTTCTGAGTTTTTTCTTTCAGTCAGCTCCTTACTATGAAACACTAAAATCAAGCATTAAATGCAACCTTGGTTGCTTGAAAACAGGCAATTTCCCCAAGAAAAAGATGAAAAATGTCCTGTCAAAAACTGGAACATCAATAGACCATGACCTTACCCTTCTGCATTAAAACATACGCCAAACCAACTCTGGAGGCATCACAATACATAACAAATCAATCTAAACCATAGGTAAAGTCAAAACTGGGGCTATAGTGCGTCAAGTCTTCAACTCCAGAAAACTCTTCTCACAAGAATCAGACCATTGGAACTTGACTTTCTTCTGAGTCAATCTAGACATGGGGGATAAATAGACAAAAATCCTTCAACAAAACATTGGTAATTGCTAGCCAAACCCAAAAAACTCCTGCTATCTTACGGAGAGATAGGTCTAGGTCAGTTTCTTACTACTTTGGTCTTCTGAGGATCAACTTTAATGCCATCACCTGAAACTATATGACCAAGAAAAGAAACTGATCTTAGCAAAAATTCACACTTACTGAATTTGGTGAACAACTGATGGGCTCTGAGAGTTTGTAATACTATTCTGAGATAGTCTACGTGATCATGTTCACTGCGGGAGTATACAAGGATGTAATCTATGAGTATTATGATGAACATGCCCAAGTACTACTTTAACACGCGGGTCATCAAGTCCATGAAAGCTGCTGGGGCATTGGTAAGGCCAAATAGCCTGACTAGGAATTCAAAGCGACCATACCAAGTTCTGAAAGTTGTTTTTGGAATGTTACATTCTCTTACTTTAAGCTGATGATAGCCTAATCTGAGTTCTATCTTAGAAAAGTATTTGGCACCCTAATATTGGTTGAACAAGTCATTGATTCTAGGACGTGGGTACTTGTTCTTGATGTTAACTTTGTTCAACTGATGGCAGTCAATACACATTCTGAGAGAACTATCTTTCTTATGCACGAATAGAAGTATTGCTCCCCATGAGGAGACACTGGGTCTGATGAATCCCTTATTTAGGAGATCTTTGAACTGCTCTTTTAATTCTTTAAGGATATTCTATATAGAAGAATAGAGATAAGGCTGAGTATCTGGAAGAAGGTCTATTCCAAAATTAATTTCCCTTTTGGGAGGAACTTCACAAAGATCTTTAGAAAACACATCTGGAAATTAACTTACTACTAGAACTAACTCAACATTAGGATTCTCGGAACTAGAATCTTTAACTCGAACAAGATGATAGACACACCCCTTGCATATCATTTTTCTCACTCTAAGGTATGAAACAAGCTGACCACTATGTGCTGAATTACTACCCCTCCAATCTAGGACAGGTTCAATTGGGAACTAGAAATGAACAACATTATGCATGAATGAAGCCAATCCATGCTGAGAATGATGCCAAAATTTGTCATCTCTAACTCTACTAAGTCTGCTGAAGTAACATTCTGAGACACCATAACCGGATAAGTCTTGTATACCTGTCGGGCTATGATAGAATAATCCATTGGGGTAGAGACTGAGAAGGGCTCTTCTAGGATTTTAGGACTGACTCCAAAGTCTACAGCTATATAAGGAGTTACAAAAGACAAAAAAGCTCCTGGATCTAGCAAAGCATAAATGTGTAAATGGTAAACTTATGACGTATTAGTGGCCATATCAGGAGAACAATCTTGATTTTGTTGAGACTAAATTGCATAGAGCCTGTTTGGCATTTCCCACTGGTGGCACTGGAAGCGACACCCTTCTGAGATGGGTGACCAAACTGATTTGGGGGATGATTATGCTGACTCTGTGAACCCACTAAAGGACACTCTATGATCCTATGGCCTAGTATGCGACACCTGAAACATACATCACTACCCGCTCTATAGATACCCTAATAGTTTCTGCTATACTTCTGACAGAGAGGATTTGTTTGAGCACTGCTATCACTACCCTGAGATTTAGAGCCTGGTGACCTATCCTCATTAATATTTTTGAATTTAGGCATCGGAGCACTGACTGAGGATGGAACTGGAATTGAAGATTTTGGGAAAAACTGAGGACTATTACCACCCTCTGACTTAGGCTGAGTGAAGTTGAAGATACCTGTTCTAGCCCTCTTTCTCTCCCTCTCTTTCTCCTTAGTTTTCTGCTCCCCTATCTATTGAGGATGGACCATAAACCTAGACAAGTCCATCTCCTTAATCAGCATTATTGTCCTACACTCATTGACCATACTGTCGGATACACTGGACACAAACTTAATCATCTTAGATCTGCTATTAGCTACCACATGAAGAGTATATCTGAATAACTGAGTATACTTGAGAGAGTACTTTTTCACTTTCATGATGCCCTTCTTCAGGTTAGTAAAATCTAAAAACTTGGTTTCCCTTTACTCCAATGGGAAAAACCTATCTCAAAAGGCAGTATCAAACTCTTTCTATTCTATAGGCCATACTTCTGCGGCCCTATTTGCCTTCCACTGCTTAAACAATGTATGAGCCATATCCTATAATGGATAAGCAGCTAACTCATCACTCTCACTAGCGGTTAACCCCATAATGTTCATTACCTTCTACACTATGTCAAGGAATTCCTATGGATCCTGTTCAGACTTAGACCTTGAAAATGAAGAAGGGTTCATTCGGGTGAAGTCCCGAATTCTAGCTGCAGCAGTATTAGCCACTGGATTGGCCTACATAGTAGTTGGGCATTCATTCTGGGATGCTACAGAATAAGCTAGGGTGGTGAAAGCTACTCTTAATTCTGCGTGAGAAACATGCTCATCCTGGGGATCTGCTTGAATGACCGAAGGTGCTGGCTGGTTTCCAATTCTTTTTCTACTGGTCTTTTTGGGAGTCATGTTCTGTAAATGGAAAGGAAGATTGGATTAGACATAGAATTTAACTTGAGCTCATGATCACTCACATGACATGAATACTGAAAGAATGGAAACTTTTCCTAAAAATGCCTCATAGCCTCTTGTCTATAAGTGTGGCGCGCTATATACGTATGCACAAGACTTTACTTGATGTAGATTTCAGACTCCCTAGGACTCTTTAGAACATCAGGCTCTAATACCAAGTTTTTAATTCCCTGAGACTACACCCTGGGCGTCACACAGTGCTTATAATGCAGAAGGACCATAAGCTAACCCATGACTGGTACCTGCTGTGAGCACTGAATAATAATAAAAAAAATATATGTGGAAGTATGACTGAAAAGGCCATATAGTTCTCAAAATACTGAAATAAATACTGAGTGTACTGATAATAATATCTGAAAAATAAAATATCTGACTGTGCTAGTCTAAAAGCCTCTAACTGTCTGAATATGAAGTTGATGGGACAAACCCCAACTACCTCCTACTATAATAACTACTAAATTAACTGAAATACTAAATAACATAATATCCTCGATGGATGAGGACTCATATTGAATCTGCTACTTATATCCTGAGCTGCTAAGTATGATCAGGAATCCATGCTTCTGAACCTATGATATATGACATCATAGAGAAAAGAAAGAGTATACATTAGTACATGGAATGTACTGGTATGCTAAGTGAGGTAGGCTGATATACATGGGATCATATGCATGGGATGATAACTAACTGAGAGTACATGCAAAACTGTAACTACTGAATATGCTGAATATGCAATATTGCGTATATAAGGTCTGTCTGATTTAGACTGAATCTAAAGTACTGAGTTTTGATAATTGATTACTGATCACTAAAAGTTTAGATTGATGCTGAAGTACTGAATTCTAATGGCTATGTAAATAATAACTGATAGCCATGGTTCTACAGAACTGTCTGAGTTTGTTACTAAATATTGAGACTGAAACTATAATTGTGGGAGTGTTCATCTAACCGACATACCCTAATTTATAAACTAAGTTGGGGTCCAACCTGTAATCCAGTTGGAAGGGTGTTAGCACTTTGCCAAGGGATACTAGCAATGTTGTGTCAATCTTAATCTGGCAGGAAGACTCATGAAATATATATATGATCGCATCAACCCTAGTCTGGCAGAAGGATGACTTATCCTACGCTAGCTACGTAGTACTGTAATATAGGGACTGCTACTAAGGGTCAAACCCTATGCTATAAAGAATGACTCTTTCCCTGGGTTCGCTTAGTGTTGAATCCCTCTCCCAACTGAATTGATTTTGAACTGATCAGTAGACTGTATTAGGCTAGATTGAACTGACATGAATCGTGTTGACTGACTGAACTGGACTGTGTTCTCTGAGTTCTGCTAACTGACTAAGTACTATGGTTCTTGACCTTTACTGGGATAATTCTATAACTACTGTAACTAAGTAAACAACTATATGTTAGGTAATAAATACCCCCAGGACTCAATAGCATCAATAATAATACATGACAAATCTTGAAAGCATATCAATAGTAAATTGTTCACAATTCATTCATTGAGTCATTTTGTCAAACACTTGGAGGTCATGGGCTTGTACATAATTGGGAACACATGATAACATGTCATGATTTCACTATTCAATTCACATGGACATTCTATCAAACATTTGGGGAGCATGATTAATGCACATCATAGTGAATAATACATAAGCATCATGACTACAACTTAAACTTGCAAATTCAAGGGTTTTGACATAAAAGATTCATGATTCAACACACATGCTAACATAATTTCGTGGAAACTCATAAAAAATCTTAACTTGAAACCCATACAACAACGCAAACATGAGAATAATTCAATTCATAGCATGGGAATCATAATTCAAGTTTTGAAAAGGGTTCATGAACTCCAAGGGTGGAAGGAAACCCAAGGATGAACACCTAACATACATTGGTTATTAATTTTGCATGAATTATGGTGAGTTATTGAGACTTGATTCTTGAGCTTGATAAAACTAGGGCTTGTTCTTTAGAGGATTTTAAGAACAACGAATGTAATTTGCCCTTTTGGTAGTTAAATCTCGTGTTTTAGCTGAATTGGTGAGGGGAAAAGTACCTAAATTCCCTTGGAAACTCAGAATTTAATGAGCAAAACTTGCCCTATTATGCAATATCTGATGCGCCGAGTTAATGGGATCTACACGATCACTGATGCATCACGTCGATGGTGTCAATGTGGTAGCCAATTCGATGTGTCAAGATCACATTGGCTTGCTATTTTTCCCATCCAAACACGACCCAAACGAAGTTTGAAAATTTTGAAACTCACCCAAGATGACCTATTGACATCCCTAATCATGAATCAATTTAAAAAGCGATATTCTAAGGTCGGAAAAATCTTAAATGATGCCATTAAAATGTCAAGGCCAAAAATGAGACTAAGTGTCAACACTTCGCTGAAATTTTCTATGTTTGAGACCATGCTATATAAGACTGAATTGGCTAGGATTTTTTGAGGTCTTACATTAAGCGGTGTACCAGCTGACTGTACCACTGAAAGCTCAATTTTTTTTGGGTTTCCATTAACCGCTCGGGATTTATTTAGAATCCCATTTACGCAAATGAACTATGTTACCCTATCATATTCGATGTTTCAAACTCAATGGCGTAGTCAAAATTTCCATCAGAGGGCATTTCACGAATAGTGGTTCCCACACCCATGATCCATTTTTCTTAACTCCTAACTAAAGGTTCAAAATGAGTCCTGGAGCCTCAATACCCAGACCAAGGGTCCACCTAGATTAAAATCTACATTCTATTATTATTGGAGCTGTTAGAATTGGCATACAAGATCGTTTGACTAACTTTTTCCCCAATAGGCGATTTGAAACAGCGAAGACTTCAAAAAGGGAATTCACTCTAGAAAACAAATGAACTATTCGATAACTAAACTGTCAACTTTAGCAAGTTATAAATGACTTGGGGCAGCTATACGAAAGCTCTAAATGATATGAGTGGAAAAATCTAAAATCACCTGAAGGGTCATTACAGTAAAAATCTAGTACTATAAACTTTAAATAAGACTCAAATCAAAAATATTTTTTTGGGAAAAATTTTCAAAAATGTTTTTCAACTCTTTTTTCTTTAATTTATGAACCAAGAATTGAGATCCGTAGAAAAGAATCCATAACCTAATCTTTGATATAATGATGATAACTATCTCATTTGAGAGACTAAAATTGATATCAAAACATGGAGCAAAATAATGATGGTGGAAAAATTAATATGATAATCAGAAAAAATTAACTCCCATTAAAATCAAGGTTAAGAATTTCTACATCAACAATGAGAATTCACCCATCACTATCCCAAATTTAGCTATATTAAACTAGACTAAAGTGATTCCACCCTCAAAACCTCTCAAAAAGTAATCTTCTCAATTCATCAAACTATAAGTAAAGAAAATGACTAAGGCAACTATATATAGTTATTGCCTTTATACAAATATTCTATTAAAAAATAGACCAAAAGTGGCTATTTATAAAACAACCCAAAGATACCTTCTTCATTACCCAAATGGTATCTTGATTGCTTGTGGCCTTTGTATTTATTACTTCATGAATTTCTCTAGTCTCCAAGTTACTATCCATATGTAGAAGCCCCTCTTGGTGTGCTCCAAGCTTGTAGCTCTTGTATCAACAGCTCATATTAGTCTATTCGACCCTCAACAATCAATATTTCATAAAAAAACCATCTCATCAGTTATCATACATGGTTAAGTTATAGTCATTTCAATATACCTCAACCATTCAAGGAATAATACCAACCAAGTATTATAATATAACAATGTGATGGATACGAATATGCATAAACCCATCTGATAACTCCACTCCTTTAATCGGCCCTACAACTAAGGATCATCAATCATAATTTAGCTCACTTATTTCACAACCCTTGGCAATATTTTTCTTAATTAAAGAGACAATATGGTCCATTTTAATAAAATAAAAGAATAAAAAAGCTGTAAAAGAAAATTTGGACCCGACTGATCCAAGCCCAAATGTAAAAATAAGACTAAAAAGCAACGAAAATTCAAAAAATAAGTTGTATTTTTACATTCCTAGCTTTATGAGTAATTAGGCTTCCTTCATTATTAAATCCTTTAACTATTATTGGTGTTTTTAGTTTATCCCATTTGCTTTCTGGTAAGCAATTATATCTACATAAATTAGCTTCTGCTCCTGTATCTATCATAGGCGTATAATATCTACTGTAATATCCTTCTACTACTATCTTCATTAATACATGTATCTTCATTTCATGTTAAGGCTCTTTTTAAGAATAACTTTTCTTGGTTATATGTTAAGGTTAATTGTGTATGTTCTATATTATATGGTTTTATTTGTTCTAACCATTTTATTCCTAATATTATATCTGCTTTTTGCATTTCTTCTTTTACTTCAAATTCTATTTTTATTTTTCTAACTCCTAATATTATTTCTTTTTCTGCTATATTTTTATTATTTATTAAACTTCTTGGTAGATCTGGGCATATATCATTGTCAGTTTTTATTTCTTCATTTTTTACTAGATATTTTGCTATATGATTTTCTTCTTGTCCTGTATTCAAAAGTATTAAATATTCTTTTTCATTTATTTTTCCCGTTATGTAATATTGGTTTAAATTACTTATTGAATTTGTTTCATAACTTGTTCTTTTTGATGAGCTTGATGATTCTGGCTTTTCATTAGCTATTCTTTTCGTTGTACTAATTCTATCATTTACTATTTCTAAATTTTCTTCTGTATCTATGTCTCTATAGGTATAATCATTATAATCTATTGTTTTTACTATTTGTTCGAATGGGCTTTCTATTTGTATTTTGTTAATCTTATTTTTTCCTGTTATTTTATGTTTTGTTGTTAATACATATAGATTTTTACATCTTGCTGTAAATATTTTACTTCCTGGGGTTAATTCTATTCCTGATATTTTCCAATATAATACTAATGATTTATCTATATTCCTATCTGTTACTGCTACTGAATAATTTGCACTTATTATAAATTTAAATTTTTGGTATATTAGATTTCCTTTTACGGCAGTTATTATGCTTTTTTCTATAGGTTTTATAATTCTATCGTCTGCTAAATATAATTCTATGGGTGTATCTATTCCTTCTCTAAAACATGCTTTTATTAATATCTCTGTACCTCCAAGGTGTACATATTTTATTGGATCTCCTTTACTTTTTATATCATTTATTTCTTTATTAATTATTCTTTTTGTTACTAATGGTATACTAGCTTTTCCTTTTGCATATCTGCAGTCTATTACATGTTCTTTTTGACATACTACATAATATTCATCCTTTTTCCTAGTAAAAATATTTTTTATTGTTGGTATTTTAAATATTTTTTCTACACTTAAATCTAATTCTTTTCCTTTTATTTCATCAAATATATTACTGTCAAATATTATCTTTTGTTCCGTTCCTTCATCATTTAAATATTCTTCCTTTGTTATTATTTTTATATCTTCTTCAGTCATTTGATTCGTCTATTTCGCTATCTATTTCATTATCTGTTTCGTTTTCTGAAATTTCATATATACTATCTTCACTTTCTAATTCATAATCTATGTAATCTATCTGCATGTATTCGGTATTTTCTATTTTTATTTCTGATATTTGTTTATTTTTTGGATTTTTAGGTAATTTACAATCTCTAGCTAAATGTCCTAACTTTCCACAATTATAACAAGTACATTCTTTTATAGATTTCTTTTTTCTATATGGTCTTTTATGTTTATAATTTTTGACATAATATCTTTTTCTTGGTTTCTTATATTTATATTTTGATTTTTTATATTTATTGTATTTTTTATGTCTTTTTCTTTTCTTATAATATCTTTCTTCGCATCCAAATTGGGGTGCTATTTTATTTTTGCAACAAGCTAAATTTCTTATTAATGTTTTTTCCATTTTTAATTCTTCTCTATATTTTTCACATAAGTTTCTATACCATTGTTGTAAATATTTTATTCTTGCTCCTAACGTATCTACTATTTTTGCTTAGAAACTATTTGGGAAAGTGTAAAGTGGAGACAATAATCTTCTTCTTTAAAATATTTTTCCTTTGCCATCACCTTTGATGATTTCTCTGAAGTTGTCAACTACTGCTTCTAGGTAATCTTCAATCATCTACTTTTATATGTTACATTGCTGTACCATTTTCTTGTTCAATCTAAGCTTCAAACAAGCTAAAAATTTAAAATAAGTTCCTTTTAACCTAATACAAATCAATTCACCTTAAAATCTAACCAGGTGTTGTGTATTCAGGTTTGATTAGACCTAGCTCAAATCTGTGCTTATAAATTTTTTGGTTTGGAGATCAAAATCTGTTAATGCACTATTCGGAGCACTATACTCATAATGCCTTAGAAATTTGATTTTAACATATTCATGGGATATTATTAGCCGAGAATTACTCCCATACAATAGGCATATAATAAATATCTAACTAAGATCAGCCAATAACAAGTCATTTTGTTAATAAACATATGAGTGACTAGTTTTACCAATAGGAATGTACAATTAACTTATTCACAAATACATGGGGAGCTATTCCCACCATAATCTCATGATTTCCTCATCAACTACATATTATCATCACAATACAATTAGTTGACTTAATCAACAGTCAAAACCTCTAAGACAAATAAAGTCGAACATTTAAATATGTATGTCACTTCAAAACCAAAAAACAATGCCAATATCAAACATTCAACTTATAAGCACATCATATCTTAAAAACCACATCATTCAATTTTCATGCCAAGGGATACTATATCTACCCCCTCAACCAGCCCTCTCTTATTATTAACCAATTCACATAATTTAAGTTATAATTGCCAAGAAAGTCACACAACTATAAACATTTATTGAATTCATATTACACATATCAATACAAAAATTCAAAGCTATTTACTACATGTTATTATCTATACACATGCAATATTTTAATTGAATCAACAAGAAACACCTAATTTTACAATATCCCAATTAATCAATCAACTCTAAGTGATCATAAAAATTAGTTGCTTACGCATAAATATGACACTTATTGCTAGATAACAATTAGAATTCTCTATAATAAAATTTCAAAACCACCAAGATAATTAGAATGGGTTAAATATCAATTGAATTCATCAAGGTAATGATACACCCAAATTACACCTCTCTTACGTGAGAGTAAGTGGTCGTTGTCAAATATATAACCCAACTAGGTTGGGGTCAAATCCCACAGGGAATATGGTGCTAATTAAGTTGTATGCAGATCTGTTGACTTTTAATAATTGATTTTCATAAAACAAAAAGGGGAAATTTGATTCAGTTCATAAATTAATGGTTTCTGTTTAACAAGATGAGATATGTGTAGTGGTATTTGACCTCAGAGAAATAGTAAGCTAGGGTTATGTCCACCTTGTAGTTTTCAATACTTTCTAACTATGGGCTTTACAAATTCATACATGTATTATGCTTACAGAGAAACGTATTGTATTTAATAACATAATCCTAGTGTTTCTCAACCATCAAGGACTAATTCACTTTAGTTCTCTCGAATCAAAAGTGTTTACAAAAATAATACGAAATATCCTAGTAGTTAATCTTTTTAAGGCATTAACATATGAAATAGGGGTTGCAAATCTTTTTTTCTTGTCACAACACTCTTTTTCGAACAACAACATTTCTCTCGAACAAGTTGTGTTTTAAGGTATATCTCTATGTTTACAACCACGAGAATTCAAGATAAACGAAGAGAGTATGATGTAAACAAATCAATGAATAATGAATTTAAAACCCAAAGTAATAGATTGTATGCTACAAGGCTTCCATAATCCTAACTAATAAACTTAGCTACTCATGAATAAAACGGGAATCACAAGAGAAATATTCATCATACCAAAAAGTAAACAAAATCTTGGTGGAGAAGATGAAGTAGTGTTTCTCCCTTGGTGCTAAGCCGCCACTCTCCTTTCTTAAAACAATACAGAAAAATGAATAATGATAAATTTTCAGCATCAAGTCTTTTTAATAATATTTTCTCTCATAATTTCCTTCTAAGTCCCTAAACTAATTATAAATGATAAATTAGTCTTAGACATAGTTTCTAGGCACCATATTTGATCCAGACTGCAACTCTCTCTTGTCATATGCCATCCGCATTCCATAGTTCCATTATGTCTCTGTCTACCTTCTTAATACCTGAAATCAGGCTAATCACATCAGTTAGATCAATCACATAGAAGTAGAGTAAAAACATAAGAAACTAGGCACTTTGTTCTCCAAATTTAGCTAAAATATGGGTAAGTTATGGTACTTAGGCATATAAATACACCCAAGATAAGGAACTAATTGAAATCAATTAGATACCAATTAAACACAACCAACTAGATAATAGATAAAAATAGCACAAAAAAAGAAGGACGAGAAATAATTTCTAGAATGCCTCATAGCTTCTCAAAGATAAAAATAACACAAAAAAAGAAGGACTCTACTTGATATTTGCTCTTATACTTGTGAGATCGACAACTATCATGAACCAACTAATAAGATCGTGTAGACACCTACTCTATTCTAACTAGATAGGAGAATCCTTCACACCCATTCAATAAACATGAAAAAGTCATTAATAAGACAATTTATTAAGTCATTGAATTACTCAAAATATAACCTTTATAAATATACAATAAAAGAAAAACTTCTCTCTGGGGACCTAGTCTAGATATGTACATGAGCTTCTAATACATGTAAAATACAAAACAAAAGACACAGCTTCCACTGTAGGGTTGAAATAAGTAAAAGTTGTAGGAGATTACTATTTATATCACCTAAGATACAACAGCTGATCTTGTAACAAGACTTTACTCCAAAAATGCATAGCAAGAGTTGTATCAATACAACCATACATACTGGTAGGTATCATCGATTGACTAAGGTTAGATCATGTAAAATCGTATAGAAATCATAGAAATAATGCATGACAACTTATACCATAATTTAATTTCCATTTCACAATTCTTATGTCACATATATCACACTTTCTGATGTGCTTCACAATATAATTTATTAGCTTAGGTGACGTATTTAATAGAATTCAATAGCCAATTCAAGTTTTTTTAATAACCCTAGATCCTCATTAAACTTATGAACATTATACAACTAGTCAACTCCTTATAATTTCAAACTAAAAGATTAACCTCAAGTTCTTCATAATTTACAACACCTACACACGACGAGTACTAACTCCATAATTAACTATATGAGCCAACCTGTAGTCACTATCATTTTAACCTCTTATTTGATTAAGGAAACATTACACCAATTGTCAAGGCATGAGAGTCACATGACATGTAAAATATCTAGATTAACAAATAAGTGCTATCACACTTAAGAAAATAAAATAGACTTGCAAGTCATCAAGTAAGCGTTGTATTCTTTAAGTTGATATTCAAGTCATTAAGTAAGCTTTCACACTACTAATATAAATAATCTCACACAAATGTAAATTACACTAGTTTCAGCTTGTTATTTAGGATATTAAGAATTTCATTATCATAATATCACATCAAAGATCGGCCTATACAATGAATAATGTATCACAAAACATAATTCGGTTCATACAAGGAACCATAAAATACCTCATCAACATAACTGATCCACACAAGAAACCATATTATATCATTAATAATTAGACCACACAAGTAACATAATATCATCAAATTAAACCAATGGACTCATAAAATCATCAGACTCTCTAAATTGTGATGTACACACATGTTATGGTTTTATGACCACACACTAGCCATGACCTAAAGGGAACTATCTCAGTCCTTGGAAAATATCCTAGATAACTAGTGTTTGCTACCCTTATCCTAATCCAAGTGTTATATCATTAGTCTAATGTCCCCACCCTTATCCTCCCTAAAATCCACTAATTTAATCATAATCAATCTTTATAAAATTACTCACACTAAACCAACATCATCAATAAGTACAATGACCTAATGAGATAAATCAACCATATTTTTATATCAAATAAGGTCCCTTTTACCAATCTCATTATACGTTACAAATTTCTAAACTTGCATTCAATAATTAACAACTTTATAATTTATTAGTAATTATTGCAACTAAATTAACAAACAATCAGTTAACATGAATACATACAATCAACTTGAACATTAACTCCAATTCAACCATCAATTACTCAACATACATTAGTACCTAGGGGCTAAGAAACATATAACATATCAGTACATACACAATCAATTTAGGTTGACCTTCTATTTTATAAACACCTAGGGGTACGCACAATACCCTTATAAGTTTCTTCTTTAAGAAATTATTCGACCCTAACCAAACATAACTATTCCTCAATATATGTATTCCGCTACCACAACCACTTAAGACTAGATCTATTCAACTTCCCAACGTGCATCTTGTTATAGATTTAGTCATGCACCTTTGCATATCTTACTTCCTAATATTTAGCCTAACTTGACTTTAGGTTCTTAAGTTATGACATAACCTTCTCTTATCATATTCAATTCTCATAACTATCTTTCATTAAGAATATTCCATATTCCAAATACATGTACTATTTTATTTGCCATTTTAAGGTATCAAAGATGATTTCTATAGATTACAAGTTAACGCAATTCCTTTATTATTACTCATTTTCATAAATTTACCTTGTATTTCATCAAGTCATACAAATACAAAACATCCATCAAGGGCTCCATTAAAAACGTAACCACACTCGATTAGATCTTTTTTATATTAATTCCATGATTTGTCCATCCAAACTCTATGTATGCAGTCCTAAGCATTATTTCTCCCATTAAATTTATATTACAAATATGATTTCTAACCATAATCTAAGACTCATAAACCATAACCTACCTCAACCAAAGATCATAGAACAAGAAAGTGACATAAGGTTGCTTTTTTATTTCCTTCATACCACATAACATCTAATCATCAAGTAATCAAGTAAATATAACAGTAACAAATCAATTACTATTCAACTATATACTTTGAGAAATCAATACTCTAATTTTATCCTTGTCATGTAAATATCACTATTCGAGGGTTAATTAACCATTAACTAGTTCTATCATACTCAATCCATCTCCATTTATGAGGTTTTAAAGTAAAACATCCCACTTTTATTGAATTCAATGTCCCCAACCATCAAAATTTATGCTTTAGAGTAATAAATTCTTGTTAGGAGTCAGTTAGCAATCTAAAATTAGTTAGCTTATATTATCCCAATCTATAGGTTTTTCTCAAAATTTCATGAACGTAGGGTTCAAACCCTTAATTCCATAAGAAAAGATATTCTAATAATTCTAAGATATTATTAGATTTAAAGACAAAGAAGATTATGGAAGAACTTTCTTCAACAAAGAAATTTCACCCTGGACCTTGAAAAATTGCCCCTCTACAACTTTTGAATGATATTTTTTTAGTTAAAAGATCCAAATATATCTAAAATAATCATACATACTTCCCAAAGCCTTATATCGAAACCCAACTGCCGCTATAGAGTCCCAAATCCCACTATTATGGCCTAGTCCCTCCACAGTGGCCTTAGTTTTTCAACACAAATAATCTTTAGTAAAATAGTCATAAATTTTTAGTCTAAAATCGGATTGATGAACAGTTGGTGGCAAAGAGTTAAAGATCTTTTATTTGGTGGGTACTTGGACCCATAAATCCTTATGTTCTAGGAGTAATGATTGTTTGATCAAACCCTAATTTAACCTTAGATCAAAACTCAATTGGTAAGGATACTTCCAATTTAACTTAGCGTTAGGGGATTATAATACCCTTATTTATCTCTAATGGACTTCCATGCTTAATAATTGATCCTAAAACCTATGATAATTAAGATTCTTATGATTTTACCACAAATATTTTTAGTAATAATGGAACATGTTGTTACAAAAGACTAAAAACTATGTTTTATTGTCAATTCTAGACTTGTACGATCAAAATGTAAGTATGAACATGCATGTACAAATTCATGTAATGATATCACACCTAATAGAACCTTGTAGGTTTTAAAATCTTCAAAACCTAGCTAATAGTCCTCTCTTATTACTATCAAACTCAAATGAAAAGCCCTATCGATGTTGTCTTAGACCCTTAAGTCTCACTATCTCACAACATAAGAGTAACCTAGAATTAAACTAATTCAGATGAAATTGAGTGATAACAATCAGAATAATAAATCTATTTTACTGAAAATTTTGACCTTATACATATGGTAAAGATCCCTAATTTATACCTAAGGTTAAGTAAGCAACCTAGGCTAAGGTTCTATGGACTAAATAAGTAACCTAAACTAAAGCTCAAACTAGAATTCTATTCTATGGCCCTGAAGCAATCCTAATAACTCAGATATCTAAAAAAAATCACTTAATTAAATATTTTCCTCAATTGTATGATCATTTATATAAAATAAAGTATATGCAAGAAGATTCTAAAAGTAGAAAATTCATAACCTTCCTGAGGATGAACAACTTAATCATAAGAAATCATAGGGATGCCTTTGTCACAACCTAATTTCTCAAGTCATAATGGCACCTACTTCAACCCACCAGTAGGAAAGCCAAGTTGTAGCCCAAAATGGTATGTGATAGGATAATGGGAGAAGGATAAAGAAAAACAAGAAAGAAATCAACAACAACTATAAAATATGTGAAAGCCAAAAAGATATACTTACACAATATTGTACAAGTGATAAAGAGGAAAAAATATATAAAATAACCCCTCCCAAGGCCTGGTAAGATTAGTACTAATATAAAAACAAAAGACTTGATATTATCCAAATTAAACATATATTCACAGTAGTTTTGAAACTACAAAGAATCTAACTAAAGTGGATAAAGGATGAGTGGCTCCAAACACGAAATCTCATCCCATCTCTAAATTAGTAACAAGGCTTGAGGATAACGTCAGTATTAATGTCTCATACTCAGATTAATATTAGGGAAACGATGCATAATTGTAGTTTAATTATGAAAGAAATAGGTACACAACATTCATCATTGAATGACTAAGGTCAAATATAATAAAAGCATAAATACCAA
This sequence comes from Capsicum annuum, assembly GCF_002878395.1. Taxonomy (NCBI): domain Eukaryota; kingdom Viridiplantae; phylum Streptophyta; class Magnoliopsida; order Solanales; family Solanaceae; genus Capsicum; species Capsicum annuum. Next base: position 90,523,315 of record NC_061113.1, read on the forward strand.
GTGTGAGTTTGTAAGCTAAGCTAATAGAAAAATAGATAGAAATGTAAATATCGAGCTATGCTAGGCAATTGTAATAAAGGAAATATATAACTAAAAATTAAAAGCAAGAACTAACTACAACCTAACTGGGCCCATATAAGCCCAAAAGGCATACAAAAGATGACAATTAACCCTACCAAAGCCCCATAAGCCCTGTGGGTGCAAAAAAAGGATAGCTAAGTTAAGAAGCATAAATAACCTTTAATCTTGACAATATCAATTAATTTCAAACCCCAGATCCATAATAATATAATATACATGGCTTGAACCAACACTAGAGGATAATAATAAGAGGCCAGACAACGAGCTTAAATTAATAGTAGTGGATAGTAACAAAAGGCCAAATAATCCATATAAAATCATAAGAAATACCATACCAAAACCAAGTACAACTACTAGCACTCCCATTAATAACCATAATTAATACCAGAATAGCCAGGCTATTGTCATAGACTGATATCGGACTTAAATCAAAACTCATAAGTAACCAACTATATCCGCAATAGATGATTTCAAAAGAAAAGAACCATGACTACAAACGAATAGCATACTTATGCCAAAATTCCTGATAGTAGCAATAGATCTTATGTTAGACTTGAATCAAAACAAAAATATAAATGTAAATATATAAATATTGAAGCATGGAATAGCTAGTTGAAGCCTAGGGTCTTTAACCTATCCTCAGAACATTAGGTCTCTAAGATGAATCTCTAGTTGCTAAACCTACTAAGGCTCGATAATTTCCTTTCCTAACTCAAAGCTAAATAGGTAAGGTTTAGGTACTATTCTACCCAAGGAAAGAAACTAATGATATTTATTTAAATTATTCTATCTAAAAAGGAATGGTGGGTCCCGATAACCCAACCAAAGGTAGAACCTTCCCGAATCTAGTCTATGACTTCTCAATTCAATCCCAAGGTACTATAAGTACTAATGCTACTCCTAAGAGAGGATAATACGCTACACTAAGGGGAAATAGGCATAGATTATATCTTAAAGGCTCCCTAGCCGGCCAAATATAATGTAAAAATACTAAAACCATAACAAGGTTAAAACTATCTATCAAAAACTAGAAAAATAATGTGCTAATATCATATTTAACCTTAATTTAAAACAAAGCTAAGCCTAGCCTATCTAGACACCATCGAACGCTCCATGAATCATCTAAACCAAAGTTTCCCCTTTTAAGAAGTCTTCTAGAGCTACCATGCTATCAAAATAATTATCTATGCATCAAGATGAGAAAATTTATACCCATATGTATAAATGCTCTAGGTTTGAAATTAAACTAAAAATCCCATGTGAAGCGGACTTGCGAAATTGAAAAATTGAAATAGTCACAGCATCCCACATAACTCAAGGATTAATTACCATAAAAATTTGGCTAATCTAAGCTCAAACAATAGCAAAATCATTCCCAACCACCAAAAAAAATTAAAGAAACAATCTGGATAATTTTTACTAAAAATTAAATGAAATATATGAAGATAAAAACAATCATGATCCTACCAACATACCCCCATGCTAATCTCAGCCTTAAAAATTAATGATTTGATTTTTGGTGATTTTTGTAAAATATTCATTTATGTGTGATTTGATTATTTTACCTCTCTCAGTGGTTGGTATGTAGTATTTTCGGGATTTGGGGATGATTTACGTGGTTCTCAGCATATTTCGGTGTGATCTTAAAGGTATATTGGCTAACTTCAATCAACATGATGCTAGGGTTGATTGTGCAACTTAGCCTAATAGCTAAAATGTTGCCTAACTGATACAAGGATTTCTAAAATGATTGTTGCTTAAGTGATGGTCTGGTCGCTTAAGTGACACTAGCATTCCAGACCTTATCACTTAAGCGATATCCAAGTCACTTATGCGATAAGGCGGTCTTCGCTTAAGCAACACCTGATCACTTAAGTGATGACCGCTTATGCAACCTAGTAGTTTCTTAGGTGATGCCTGGGTGAATTAAACTCCTTTTTTTGAGATTCTTTCTCCATTCTTAAGACTTAGAGCTTGTGATTTGAGTTTTTAGGCATTTTCATCCATTTATAAGCTAGTGTATGCTCCAAATACCTTGTTCGATCATACTTATTTGATCTATATCATTTAAATCTTGTTTAAACTTAGACTTAAAGCTAGAATTTTTGGATTTTTGCCCGAATGGCCCAAACTAGAATGTCTTCGATTTAAACCCTAATTTCAACCCTTTTTACTTGGGTTTTATTATATAAGTTTCTTTAATCATGGGAAATATACTTTTGGACTAAAATTCTAGTTTTACCCTTCTTTTTAAAAACCCATTTTGGGGGCCTATTTTGATCTCGAACTAAAAATGGACAATATGAGTATTTTTACCTTTTTTTTAATGCAAGGATTTTGTATTTGTGTGTTTTAGTTTATTTCAGGTAAATTCGTATGGTAAAAACTGGTATTGAAGGTTAGTTTATGCAAATTTTTTATATTGAGGTAGTTTATGGCTTAACTTTCTTCAAACTGAGCTAAGTAGTTAATATGGATATAAAAATCATGTTAAGGCTGTAGGAACCTACCATGAAAATGGATATATTATTGCATTATGCCCATATAGTAGCCCATATTATTTTGAATTAATAGTTCTAAAACACTACATGCTAGGTATGACAGTATGGGGTCTTATATGATGTTGTTGGCCTTTATGTATGTATATTTTGTGGTATTTGTCTGGTGAAAATCCTAAGTTGCAATCTATGTGGTATCAATGGCTTATTGTTGTGTAATTTGCTCTATTGGTATATGATTATGTTGGTTTCATGGATTGTTGTGCATATTGAGTGAATCTCAACTCATATGGTTAGCATTTTAGTTGATTATTGAAATTTCTTATTTTGGTTTGTTGTGAGCATTGAATCCTTATATTATAAGAAATTATGAAACATTTTTACCACTGAGGAATAACTAAAAACAAAAGCGTGTGACATTATTATAGATCCTATGTTGAGGGATGTGCTAGAGAAGAGTCATGGATACTAGGTTTAGAATTGTATTGTTTATGGGTTAAAAAACCCCCTATGGGTCCTATATTAGGAGTATAGCTTGGTAGGTGTATATGGAGGTTTTGCGACAACCTCGAGCATCATCATTATCATCATCATAATCATCTTCATTGCATTTCATATATATTTTATGTTCAGTCTGTGTTGTATTATCGTCTTGATATAATATTTGTCTAAGTGTACCACTTATTTGTACCTGTATGTGTGATATCTATATACTTGTGTTTCTTCCTTATATTTGCATATGGTATATGTAAAAATTATCAAACTATTAATGGAGACGAGGTGGGCTATCATTTAGGACATCTTTGAATTACAGGTGATGTGCCCTTACTGTGTATTTTATATGCTTTATTTTTAACTTTGCTCAGTTGGCCTATGATACCTACTAGGTAAAAATGAACTGCACTCACCCCTACTATGAAATTTTGGTGTAGATTCAGGTAAGAGTGTGTCGCGCAATAGTTGATTCAGGTGGTACTTGGAGTCTATTATAGGTGGTGGTTGATTTATGCATCTGGAGTTGGCTTCTACCTTTTTTTTTTATCTAGACGGTGTCTTATTTGTATTTAGAGATAGAGTTGTTCCTTTTTGAATATCCTATGTATATTTTGACTTTGAGTTATATTAGTTGGTTCTTATACAGTGACACCAGATGTTAGGTTATTCATATGGTATCTTTGATTATGTACTTTTCTTTTTTACTGTAATGTGTGGTTTGAGTCTGTTCTAGGAGTCTTTCTTTGGATTTTAGTATTATCTTTCATTTCGTATTAGTTTGGGTGATAGGCTTACTTATAAGGGCTTGACGCAACAAGTGCCATCATGACCTTTGGTTTTTGGGTCATGACAAATAGTCAATTCCAATATAATTCTAGAGCTTAAAATGTCTTAAATGGTGATATATACTTTGAGAATTAAGCTGAAAGAGAAGGAATAGCCTATTTATAACATACTACTAATTCCTCTTTAGTATATAATGACCTATAAATTAGTCACTGCTAAATTACCCAAGGGTAACTTAAGCAACCAGGCCTAGGCTGGCCGGACACCGTCTAAGCGAATTCTGCCAAAGTGTTACCCTGCTACTAAAGCGGTTATTGCTTAAGTGGTCCCTTCCCCCTTAAGCAGTTGCACCAGATACTTGGCACCAATCATGTTCAATAAGTCCCAATGGATTTCAATTGGTTGCTCAAGATTAGTTCAAAATACCGGGCTCACAAATAAACTATGCTACTATAACAAATTTTATGTTTCAATCTCAACGATGCCATTAAAATTTCTATTTAAGGTCATTTTGGTAAAAAGCAGATGCGACACCCTAAGAAGTCATTTTAGACAAATTAAACCCCATAACCTAAAAATAGTCCAAAATCCTCTAGACTTACACCAAGGGTCCCCTGATCCTAAAATTGACATTCTAGAGCTGATGAGATGGTCAAAAATAGCATCCAAGGATATTCACTTAAGTTTTTGGCATGAGACCTATTACTTAACTTTTAAATCTCTAAAATAGGGAAATGCCTCTAAAAACCAAATGAATTGCTCAGTAACCAAATTGTAAGTCCTAATAAGTCATAAATGACTTAGGGTAGCTGAAAGAATGCTCTAAGTGCAGAAAAACACTAAAATGAAGGAAATAACTTCGAGGGCCATTACAACATCCATTACAAATAGGTCTTTCATTCGTGAAAGTAAAGGGTAAATAAGTAATTAAAGGCTCAAACTAGTAGGGATATTGGGTTCACATATAATGCTCGATCTTCCAGGTAACCTTCTTAACTTGTTGGTGTTTCCACTAAATAGTAACTAAATGAATATCTCTAGAGCGCAACTTCCTAACATATGTTGCCAAAATAGACACACGCTTCTTTAGAAAAGTAAACCTTTTATCCGGCTAAAATGAGTCCCATCAAAAAATGTGAGACTCATCAAGATATACTGTCGCATCATGGATACAAGAAAAATGAGATGGTTGGAGAAAAATCTAACTCATGTTACTTCCCCAAATATACTTAGGTTCTCAAATGGTCCAATATACCTGTGGTTGAGCTTTACCCTCCTTTCAAGCCTTATTATGCTCTTCAAGGGTGATACATAGAGGATGACCTAGTCACTAACTCTAAATCTCAATGCACAAGGCCTACGGTCAGGATAACCTTTATGCCTTCTCTAAGCTACATGGAGCCTACCCTAAATAGTCGAACCTAGTCCAAAGACTCATAAAGCAAATATGTACCATAAGGCCTAACCTCTAAAGTCTCAAACTAACTAATAAGAGATCAATAATGTGTACCATACAATACATCAAATATGTTTATTTGAATACTTGAATAAAATTTGTTATTGTAAGAAAACTTTGCCAAAGTAAAAAATTGGTCCCACTAATCTCCAAAATAAAAAACAAAACCAAGGAGTATAGCCTCCAATAACTGAATAGTCTACTCTAACTGCCCATCAGTTTGGGGATGACAAACACAATTAAGGTTAACCTAGGTACCCAACTTCTCCTAAAATATCCTCTAGAAGATAGAACTGAACGGATAACCTTAGTAAAAAATAATGGACACATAACCATAAAGGTAAACAACCTCTTAAATATAGATATGGGCTAACCTCTTGGCACTATAAGAGGTTAAAATAGAGATAAAATAGGCAGATTTGGTTAATTAATCCATGATTACCCAAATTCTATCAAAACTATGATAATTACAAGGAAAACCACCTATTAAATCCATAGTGACCCACTTTATTTCAACTTAGGAATGGGTAGTGTAATACCCCGTAAGATCCTAAGCTCAGTTCAGTTGTAGTTGTATGCTTTAGGGGTCCAAGACTTGAAATTTTCTCTAAGTGTTAAGGAATTTGTCATTTTCAAGACCCCTAGACTTTATAGATTTTTATTTTGGTCTTCCCAACCTTGAGATGTTATTTTTGAGTTGATACATTTTTGGGGTTATTAAAGGTATATCTCAGATGAGTTTTCGGATTTTCAGACAGATGTAGGGGTGTGTTTGGGAAATGAAAATAGTGCACCCATCCAGATAGGCCCACACCGCGAGGGCTAGTCACCCGATATAGGGCCCACACCATGAGGGTTAGTCTGCCAAGACAAGGCCCATGTTGTGAGGTCCATTCTATCAGGACAGGGCCCACATTATGGGGGTGTATATTTCCAGCTTCATTATTTAAGGGGACAATGGGTAGTTTGGTCATTTTTTCTTAACACAACTCGTCCTTAAAATGATTTGGGACTTCCAAAAGATCATTATTTGCCCCTTTCACTCTAATAGGCTCTCAAGAAACCCTCCTCTTTCCCCAAGAACAAACTCAAGTTTTCCCTAAGAAATTAAGAGTTCAATCTTCCAATCTAAGAAATCTTTAAAAATTCAGCTATTAAGGTATGTGGGTATTCATCCATGGTTAGTTTTACCCATGGAGCCTAAAAACCTTCTTTTTACATAAATTATGAAGTTTTTCCTTTACTATGGAATTTCATATGTTCTAGATGGGTTAAATTCATGTGTTCCCTGGTAATTTGAACTCAATTTATGTCTATGTATGATCACATGAAAAGTTAGGTTGCTTCATGCTTTAAATTTTAGTTTCCCATGTCATATTCATGTGAATTTCATGTTAAATCCCCAATTTATGAATTTAACCATGTAATCATGTTGTTTTCCTCATCCTTAACACATTCCCATGGTCAAGTTCTTGATTATCATATGTTTGATGAAATGTCAATGTTATGGGTCTTGGAAACATGATCCCATACTATAGTTTTAAGCTTTGATATCATATTTTATGATCCTTAATGATAGGGTTATGAACACCTGATACTTATGTGTTTTACATGATTTTAGATTTTCAAGTAATAAGTCAGTTAAGTCATGAATCTTATCATTATACTCATATATTTATGATTAATATGAGCACAATAAAAAATAATATCCAGTTAAACTTAGTTCAGTTCAGTGCCAGTGTCAGTTCAGTTGGGAGTAAGATTAAGCACCAAGCAAACCTAGGGATGGGGGCTCACCCACTAGTTAGGACTGGGTCCTTAGTAGCATTCCCTAAGTTTCAACATTATGTAGCTAGTGTAGGATTATGAGATGTTACCCACTAGTTTAGGATTGACACTCTCTTAGGAGTCACCCACCAATTTAAGATTGACTTCTTAGTCCTTTGAGACATCAAATTAGTGGATCCACACAGCCAGTATTATTACCTATGGCACCATATTGGCACCCATCCAACTAGGGTTACAGGTTGGACCCAATTAGCTCAAATTGGGGCATATTAGTTATATAATACCTCCCATAATTTCAGTCAGTATGTCAGTGTGTCTCAGCTCAGGCTAACTTGACCAAGTGTACAAATTTATCAATTATTTAGTTACATACATTTTAGTCTTATAGATTTCAAAATATTTTAGTTACAGGGTTATGTTTGGTCATGCATTCTCAGATATTACATATTTATGCATGAATGCTCAGTTATCTCATGTATTTTAGTCAGTCCTTATCTTATATACCAGTACATACAAAGTACTTTGGAAGTTGAGTATCCCGACCATTCTTAGACAACACAACATTACTACACAGCAGTAGTGGTGAGTCCTCATCCATCGAGGACATGATATGTTTTCTCACTTATTTTAGTATTTCCTTACGTTTAGTCAGTCGGAGTTAGTTACAGATTTGTCTCATCAACTCCTCATAATGTTAGAGGTTCTCAGACAGTCCATTAGTCAGTTTGTAAATAGTTGTTTAGTTTTTGAGTATTATCAATTATTATAGACATTTTAGATATGTCTCTTATATATATATATATTTAGTATTTATGTTTTAAGTATATTATCAGATTATCTTTCGTATATACTATTAATTTCAGTGTCATTTATTCAGTGCATAGAGAGGGTACCATCTCATGGGTTAGCTTGTGGTTACTTGTGACCATAAGCACCATTGTCATGACTAGGGGGTAGCCTCGGGTCCTAAAAAACTTGGTATAATAGCCTAAGGTTTTAAAATTTCTTTGGGAGTCTAAAAGTCGTATTTAGTAAAGTCTTGTGCATGGGTGTGAATCGCAACACCCTTATGGGCAAGAGGGTATGAGATGTTTTAAGAAAGTCTCCCTTCTTTTAATTTTAATGTCATAGAAAGAGCATGAGCTTTATTCAATTCCTCTTTCTAACTCATTCTTTATTCAATTTATAGATAATGCCTCACAGAAGGAACGGGGATTATCCTGCACCCCCACCTGTTCAAAAAGATCCCCTAAATGAGCATGTCTTTCAAGCCAAATTCTGAGCTGCTTTCACTACCTTATCCCATTTTGTAGCTGCATAGAACAACTAGCAAGTTATTTCTCTAGCTAATCCAGTATCAAATACAGCTGCAGTTATGATTTGAGATTTTACACGAATAAATCCTCCTCTATTTTTGGGATCCATGTCTGGGGAGGATCCGTAGGAGTTTCTATACATGGTGCAGAAAGTGACAGATATCATAGGCATCACTTCGAGTGAGAGTTAAGAGTTGATTGAATACCAGTTGTAGGATGTAGCTCACACCTAGTTTAAGTAGTAAAATAAGGATCGAGGTGTTGATGTAGGACCAATAGAGGGAAGAGTTTTCCATAACTTCCTTAGATAGGTTCTTTCCTCTAGAGTTTAGAAAAGCTAAGGTGTTGGAGTTTATCAATTTGAAGCACAGTAATATAACCGTGAAGGATTACTCACTTAAGTTCACCCAGGTGGTGAGTTATGCTCTTAATATGGTGGTAGACAATAGGCTCAGAATGAGTAAGTTTGTATCTAGTGTAGCTAATAGTATGGTTAAGGAGTGTAGCAACCATGTTGATTAAGGAGATGGACCTATCTATACTCATAGTTCATGTTCAGTAGATTGAGGAGGAGAAGCATAAAAAGAGGGGGAGAGAGAATAAAAGGGCCAGAATAGGTAGTTTTAACTTTTCTCATCCAAGGTCTGAAGGCGGTAACCATTCTTAGTTTTATTAGAAGTTTTTAGCCCTAGGTACATCTTTATCTTATTCACTAGTGCCTACGTTCAGGCATGACATTCGAGATAGAGTTAAAGGTTTTATGCCCAGAGTAGTGTAAATAGTAGTCATACTAATTCACTTTGCTAAAAATATGGTAGGAATCATTAGGGTGAGTGTCAGGTTAGTAGTGATATGTGTTTTGGATATGGTAAGACAGGCCATAGGATCTAGGAATGCCTAGTGGTTGCCCAAAAGGGAATAGATTCGCTCGAACAGGGACAATCCAATTTCTCATCAGCTCTAGTAGGTCACTTGACTTAGCAGGGTGCCACATTCTGAACAACTAGTAGGCATCTTTAGAACATACTATGTGCTCTCAAAACTCAGCATGATTAGGACAGTTCTCCCGATGTTGTCATGGGTACGTTTTAAATATTCCATCTTCATTTTTATGCATTTCAAGATCACAAATCTTCACTTTTCTTTGTGACTCCTTACATAGCTGTAGACTTTAGACTCAATCAAAAAATATTAGCGGTGCCTTTATTAGTGTCTACCTTAGTGGGTAAGTCCATTATAACCAAATGGGTTTACAGAAATTAACCTGTCACAGTGTCCCAAAAAAGTTACCTCAATTGATCTCGTGGAGTTAGAGATAATGGAGTTTGATGTCATTCTTGACATAGATTGGCCCCACTCATGTTATGGCTCAGTTGATTATTGAAATAGAGTCACTCAGTTTTAGTTTCCTAATGAACTAATCATTAAATGGAGGGGTAGTACTTTAGCGCTTAGGGGTCAGATTGTTTCATATCTTAAAGCCAGAAAGATGATATCCAAGGGTTTTGCTTACCATCTTGTCAAAGGACTTATATTCAGAGACCCCGAGTCTTAAGTAAGTTCTATTAGCAAGTAAGTTTTCAAATGTGCTACCTGAAGATCTTTTTAGAGTTTCTCTCGAGAAGGAAATTGACTTCAGAATAGATCTCCTTCTAGATATCCAACCTATCTCTTTCCACCCCACTAAATGCTCTAATGATCTTAAGAAAATGAAAATATAGTTAAAAGATCTCTTAGATAAGGGTTTCATCAGTCCAAGTATTTCTCCATGAGGTACTCCAGTCCTGTTCGTGCATAACAAAGACGGTTCTCTCAGAATGTACATCAATTATCACCAGATGAACAAAGTCACAATAAATAATAAGTATCCACTTCCCAGAATTGATTACTTGTCCGAACAACTTCAGGGTGAAAGTTATTTCTCTAAGATAGACTTCATATCCGGCTATCATCAACTCAGATTCTGAGAATATGACATTCCAAAGATAGCCTTTGGAACTTGGTATGATCACTTTAAATTCCTATTTATGCCTTTTGGACCAATAAATTACCAGCAGATTTTATGGACTTGATGAACAGGGTGTTCAATCAGTACTTGGACATATTTGTCATTGTCTTCATTGATGATATCCTTGTCTATCCCCATAATGAGAATGATTATGTAAATCATCTAAGGGTTGTGTTTTAGATCCTTTGATATTATCAATTATTCACTAATATTTAGTAAGTGTGAATTTTTGCCAAGATCAGTAGCTTTGCATTGCCATATAGTTTTTGGTGATGGCATTCGAATTGACCCTCAAAGTATTGAAGATGTGAGAAATTATCCAAGATTTAGCTCTCCATCATATATCAGAAGTTTCTTTGGTTTGGCTAGCTATTACAAGTGGTTTATTGAAGGGTTTTATTCTATTGCAGTCCCCATGTCCCGATTGACTTCAAAAGAAGGTCAATTTTTAGTGGTTGGATTCTTGCGAGAAGAGTTTTTAGGAGTTGAACTCAAATCACTTCCACCCCAGTTTTGACTCTGCCAGATGGCACAGATGGGTTTATTGTATACTATGATACTTCCAGAGTTTGTCTTCGTTGTGTTTTGATGCAAGGGGAAAAAAGTCATAGCCTACGCCCCTAGACAACTTAAACCCCATGAAAGGAACTATCCTACTCTTGATCTTGAGTTGACAGATATCATTTTTTCCTTGAAAATTTCTATACAATATCTTTATGGGGTTTATGTTGATGCATTCACTGACCATATGATCTTACAGTATGTATTCATGCAGAAATATTTGAATCTTATCAGAGAAGGTGGCTTGAGTTGTTGAAAAATGATGATATGGGTGTATTGTATCATCCAAGAAAGGCCAATATGGTAGAAAATTCCTATAGTAGATTGTCCATGGGTAGTGTGGCTCATGTTGAAGGGGATAATAAGAAGTTAGTTAGTGAGGTTCATCAACTTTCAAGATTATATGGGTTCAGGATGGTTTGGAATCCTCATTGGTTGCCGAAGTGAAAGAAAAGCAACATAGGGATCCTAGTTTGGTTAAGTTGAAGGAGAAAGTTAGAGATCAAAAAGTAGTGGTTTTCTCCCAAAAGGAGATGGTGTACTTTGTTTTCAAGAAAGGTTATGTATTTCGTATGTTGATCGTCTTAGACAATAAATTTTTGTAGAAGTGCATGGTGTACGATATTTTATCTACCCAGAAGCCACTAAGATGTACCATGGTTTATAGGAAATCTATTGGTGGTGTGGTATGAAGCAAGTTATTGCAGAGTTCGTAGCTAAGTGTTCGAACTGTTAGTAGGTTAAAGTTGAGCACCATAGGCCCAGTAGTACTTTGCTGGAGTTCAACATCACTACTTAGAAGTAGGAAGTGGTGAAAATTAATTTTGTGATAGGATTACCTCATACGTGCCGTCTGCATGATTTGATTTTGGTCGTTGCAGATAGAATAACCAAGTCAGCCTATTTTTTCCAGTTCATACATCATATTCAGTCAAAGATTACTCTAGACTTTCTCCGAGAGTTATTTAGGTTGCAATGGATTCTGTTGTCTATTATTTTAGATAGAGTTACTCCATTTACCTCTCACTTTTGGAAGGCTTTTCAGTAGGGTCTTGATACCCAAGTCCATCTCAGTATAGCTTTTCAACCTCAGACTGATGGTTAGGTAGAGATGACCATTTAGACCTTAGAGAAAATGTTGAGGGCATTTGTTATTGACTTTAAAGGTAGCTGGGATGACCACTTGCCTTTGATTTAGTTTGCCTATAACAATATTTATCACTCCAGTATCCAGATAGCTCCATTTGAGGTTTTATATAAAAGAAGATTTAGGTCTCCTATTGGTTTTTTTGAAGCAAGTAAAACTTCTTTGATAGGGAAAGATTTAATATTTGAGGTAATGGAGAAAGTTCTGTTAATTCGGGAGAGTTCAAGACAGCCTAAAGCTGTAAAAAATGTAGACGTGAGAAGAAGGGATCTTGAGTTTGAGGTTGGTGAGTCAGTTTTTATGACAAATTCTCCTATGAAGGTAGTGAAGAGATTTGGCAAGAAGGGTGTAACACCCCATATTCAAGTACGTGTATTGGCGTATTCAAGTATGTGTATTGGTCTTATTTATATAGAATTATTTTTTTTATTTTATTTATTCCAGAATTTGCCCGTCGATTGTTCCATGCGAAGGTTATTGAATAAGCTTTCTAATGATATAAAAATTTCCAAAAATGGATAGGTTTCAATATAATCGAGCATGTTCGAAACTATAAAACGGTGGCCGGGATATTTGGGAATAGTAAATGTGCAGGAAAATTTCCTGCACATAAACTACTAAGCTAGAAGAATTTTTAGGTCAACTTCAAACGATCATAACTCCCTTAATATAATGAAATAGGAGATCTGCGACCTATGAAAAGAAATATCTTTGAGTTTTCTTTCCAATGCAATTAGTTTCATCCAAATCCAACGTCTGAGTAAGGAGTTATACTCGTTTTACTTCAGCCTATCAAAATAGATTTTTAGGGTCAATTTCAAACGACCATAACTCCTTGTACAGGACGAACTGGGTGGCCTACTTTATATGAAATGAAAGCCCTTTAAATTATCCTTCCAAAGATACCAATTTCATCCAAATCCGATATTAGAGAAAAGAGTTATGGCTGATCTACTTTAGCTTAACAAAATAATCCACCAAAGGACAGATTTGAAATTATTTAAATTTTAAAGGCATTTTGGTTATTTCCTATTATATTATGGACGGGAATATGTGTATATATACATGTATATGAGTTCAAAAACTCATTTTCATCACCAATCATTGAGGAAGAACAAACCCTAGCCAAATTTGACCTTTAAATTACTTTTGATTCAACCGTAGAAATTCCAAAGTAACCTGATAACTACGTTTGTCATCTCGAGAGCTTTGAACGACACCTATTATTTGTGCAAACAGGATTGTATAATCAAGAGGTGAATTCTAAGGTATGAATATTGTTTGCCTTTGTTCTTTTCCATATATATGTGTGTGATAGAGGATTATATGTATTGTTTGTTATTGAAAGGTGATGGAAATAGGGTTATGGACTATTTTGCATGGTTTGGTTGTATTGAATTGTGGAAGGTGGATATGGTAATTGAGTTATGGAAGGTGGATATGGTGATATACTATTGAATTGATGATTATTTATGTCTATGGCTCAATTTGGTTTAATGGATTGGTTGGAAGGATAAATGAATCCAAACTTGATATTGGAGGATGTTGTGTGAATATGCATGGAATGTGAATGTAATTGGAGTATAAGAGGGTTAAAGTGACACCCTTTATGGTGTAATTAAGTCTTACTACTTAACCACTAGTTTGGTGATTTCAAATAATTGAATTGTGACGTTTGGTTGCTAATACTAGATTGCTATATATGTTCATTGTAGATAAGTAATCCGAAAAGACAGAAAGTCCATTTGGGACTAGTATTGAAGGTTGATAGTCAGGTATGTAAAGCATACTCTATACCATATCTTTGGCATGAAAGTGAACAATTGTTCTATTAAGAAAGTTTCCAAAGTTATTCAATAACATGTGATCCATAATGGTTTTGTATGATGTCCTACATTACCAATGAACTTGTTTCCACCCTATAAGATGTCAAGATATTCCAATATTTACTTGTTTTCCAAATCTTACATGTTTATTGCACTAATGAATGTCAGAAGATATCCGGTTACTCAAAAAGATCCATGTGCTATTAATGACTCCAAAATGTTTCATTGATATACCAATAAGTTCCTACTTCATTGTTATGAGATTGATGACTCCAAAACACTTCATTGATGTGCCAATGAGTTCTTACTTCATCGTTATTGCATTGATGGTCTATTTATATGTCTCTTATTGCTGTATCATTGTTTCAAAGTATCAAAAATGCAGTGGCGATCGAAATAACAATCTCAAAAATTAATTGAACTAAGTGATAGATATTCTCTCTTATTGGGTGGTATCCCAGGGGCATAAGCCTATCATGGGTCGATTCCTATTTATGTGTTTATGGGTGGTATCCCAGGGGCATAAGCCTATCATGGGTCGATCCCAGTTGATATGTACTGGAGGCAGCCTAATGATCACAGTACATTACAGTAATGATTACAAAGATGATAAGAACAAAGGTAAAGTGATTGAATAAATACAATGTATAGGTTGTCACAAGTTCTAGTAAGTGTGGTCCACTCCTATTATGATTTATTTACTTTTTCTGATTTTTATTGAGCTCTTATATCATATGTGATTATCTATAGCTTTACATACTCAGTACATATTTCGTACTGATGTCCCCCACAGGGGACCTGTATTTTATGCTGCAGGCACAGGTACCTCAGATCATACACCACATAAGTAGGAGCCAGGATATCCAACTGTTTTTGGTGAGCTTCAGTTTGCTTTGGGGCTTTCTATGTCATATCCAGTCACTTTTGGTATTGTATAGAAGTTAGTTATATGGAGGGGTGTGTCCTGACTTTATAAACTCTGTGTATTGTCTAGAGGCTTTGTAGACCTAATGTACAGTCAAGGTGGTATTTTGTTAATAAACGTGATGGCTCCAATGGCCAAGTATTGTATATACATATATATGTGTGCTCGAGCTTTTACAGGTGATTATTTCCTTTTATAAGTGACATGCTGCTGTCCAAATTTTGGGTTGTCATAGAGGTATACATAGGAAGTATAAGGTTATGAGCTGGTTCTCCCGGGCCTCCTCGGTTACGGGTGCCTGTCCGCCCTAATAGGATCTGAGGAGTGACAAAGGGAAAACTCCGTCCCCGCTATGTCGGACCATATGGGATCTTGAAACAATTTGAGAAGGTAGCTTATGAGTTTGAGGTGACTGCAGATTTAAGATCAGTGTACCATGTTTCTTTATTAAAGAAATGGATCGGTGATTCAGCTACTGTTGTTCCTTTAGAAAGTATAGATGTTTAGGATTTCCTTTCCTATGAAGAAGTTCCAGTTGAGATCCTTGATCTTGAGATTAGTTCATCTAGTGTACCATGTTTCTTTGTTAAAAAAATGTATCAATAATTCAACTATTGTTATTCCATTAGAAAGTATAGATGTTTAGGATAGCCTTTCCTATGAAAAAGTTCCAGTTAAGATCCTTGATTGTCAGATTTGTAGGATAAGGAAAAAAAAGTCCCCTTGGTCAAAGTTTTATGGCAAAATCAGTCTGTTAAGGGAGCTACTTGGGAAGCAGAAGCAGATATATAAGCCAAGTACCCTCTTTTTTTCTCTACAAACTCAGATTTATCTTGAGGTAATGATCTTCCTTAGATTGACTCCTTTTTGTTCTTTATTTAATCTATGTAGCCATTCTCATGTCATTGTATCTATTCATGAAATCAGTTTAGTTCTTGTATCATACTTTAGACTCAGTTATGTAAACATGTTCCAAGTCATGCATGTTTAGTATATGATCTCAGTTACCTTAGGGTTCTAAGTCTAAAATTTTGGTTGCCTTAGTGTTTCGAGTCTAACCAATCTTATTCGAGGATGAATGTTCCTAAGGGAGAGATATTGTAATACCTTATTTGATCCTAAGCTCGGTTCAGTTATGGTTGCATGCTTAAGGGGTACAAGACTTGAAATTTTTACTATGTGTTAAGGAATTAGTCATTTTCAAGACACCTAAACTTTAAGGATTTTTATTTTGGTCTTCCTGACATCGAGGTATTGGTTTTTAAGTTGATTCATGTTTGAGTTTTTAAGGGTATGTCTCAGGGAAGTTTCATGATTTTTAGGCGGACGTAGGGGCATGATTTAGAAATAAAAATAGTGTACCCACCGAGTTAAGCTCACGCCAAAAGGGATAGTCTACCGGGATAGGGCCTACGATGTAAGGGTTAATTCGTTGGGATAGGGACCACAACACGAGGTCTATTTCATTGGGACAGGGCCCGTATCGCAGGGATGTATATTTTTAGCTTCAGTATTTAAGGGACAAGGGGTAATTTGGTCCTTTTCTATCAACCCAACTCGACCTAAACACGATTTGGGACTTCCAAAAGGGAATTATTTTCCCCTTACACTATAAATTGTTCTCAAGAAACCCTCCTCTTTCCCTAAGAGAAAACTCAAGTTTTTTCCCCAAGAAATCAAGAGTTCAAGCTTCCAATCCAAGAAATCTTCAAAAATTCAGTTATTAAGGTATGTGCGTATTCATCCATGGAGCCTAAAAAAACTTCTTTTTACTTAAATTATTGAGTTTTTCCTTTACTATGGAATTTCATAAGTTCAAGATGGGTTAAATTAATGTGTTTCATAGTAATTTGAACTCAATTCATGTCTATGTATGATCCCATGAAAATTTAGGTTGCTTCATTCTTTAAATTTCAGTTTCTCATGTCTTATTCAAGTGAATTTCATGTTAAATCCCTAATTTAGGAATTTAGCCATGTAATCATGTTGTTTTCCTCATCCTTAATGCATTCCCATGTTTAAGTTCAAGATTCTTAAATGTTTGATGAAATGTCTATGTTATGGGTCTTTGAACCATGATACCATACTATAGTTTTAAACTTTGATATCGTATTTTATTATCTTTAATGATGGAGGGTTATGAACACCCAATACTTGTGTGTTTTATATTATTTAAGATTTTTAGGTAAAAATTCAGTTAAGCCATGAATCTTATCATTATACTAAGATATTTATGATCATGATGAGCACTATAAAAAATAATGTCCAGTTAAACTTAGTTCAGTTGGTGTAGGATTTAGCACCGAGCGAACCTAGGGATGGGGGCTTACCTGTGAGTTAGGAATGGGTCCTTAGTAGTAGTCCCTAAGTTCCAGAACTACATAGCCCGCATAGGATTATGAGATGTCACCCACAAGTTTAGGATTGACACTTTTTTAGGGGTTACCCGCCAGTTTAGGACTGACTCTGTAGTCCTTTAGGACATCAGATTAATGGATCCATATAGCTAGTGTTAGTACTTGTGGCATGGTACTAATTTCTTTCCAACTGGGGTTTCAGATGGGACACCAATTAGCTCAGATTGGGGCGTAGTGGTTATATCATACCTTCCACAGTTTCATTCAGTATGTTAGTGTATCTTGGCTTAGGTTTTCTTGACCAAGTGTATAGATTTATCTATTAGTTAAATACATAGATTTTAGTCTTGTAGATTTTAGAATATTTCAGTAACATGCTTATGATTGGTATTAAATTCTCAGATAATATATGTTTATGCATTCATGCTCCGTTAACTCATGCATTTCAATTAGTCCTTATCTTGCACACCAGTACATTCAAAGTACTAACCACATATCTTTCTTTGCGCTATGTTGTCCTATAACATAGGTTCAAATGCTCAATTTCCCGACCGTTCTTAGATAACATAGCATTACCCAGCAACAGTAGTGATGAGTCCTCATCTATCGAGGACAAAAGATATTTTCTCAGTTATTTCAGTATTTCCTTATGTTAAGTCAATTGGAGTTAGTTAAGTGTTTGTCCCATCAAATCCTCATAAAGTTTAGAGGTTTTTAAATAATCAAAAAATTAGTCAATAAACAGTTGTTCTATTATTCAGTATTATCAGTTGTTATAGACATTTTACACGTGTCTCTTGCAAATATTTAGTATTGATATTTTTAGTATTTTATTAGCTTATCTTCTACATATGTTATTTTAGTGTCATTTATTCTGTGCTCACAGAAGGTACCAACTCATGGGTTAGCTTATGGTTACATGTGACCTTAAGAACTGTTGTCGCGACTAGGGGGTAACCTTGGGTCATGACAAAACTTGGTATTAGAGCATAAGGTTTTAAAGTGTCCTAGGGAGTATGAAAGTCACATTGAGTAAAGTCTTGTACATGGGTGTGAAGCACACCACACTTATGGGTAAGAGGATACGAGATATTTTAGGATAGTTTCCGTTCTTTAAGTGTTCATGTTGTGAGAAAGATCATGAGCTCTATTCAATTCCTCTTTTTAACTATCCTTCATTCCATTTACAAATAATTCCTAATATAAGAAAAAACAAAAAAAGGAACAGAGATCAACCTGTGTAACAACCTTTCAGGTTATTTTCGTTATTTATGATTATCTTTACCATTTGAGCTTCCCCAATCTACCGTAAGTCATTATGACTTGCTGGGACTGACAGTTCAGTTATCGAGTAGTTCATTTTGTTTTTTGAACTAATTACCTATTTTACAGTCCTCGCTACTACAGGTTGGCTTGCCTACTAGTGGGTTGTAGTAGGCGCCATCATGACTTGAGAAAATAGGGTCGTGAAAACCTACACCTCACTTATTAAGAAAGATACCCTAAATGAGCATGTCTCTCACATTAAATTTAGGGTTGTTTTCACTATATTAGCCCATTCTGTAGCTGCTCAAAACAACAAGTAGGCAATTTTCCCAGTCAATCCATTGGAAAATATAATGGTAGTTAGGATTTAGGATTTCACTCAGGTGAATCCTACTTTATTTTTGAGATCTAAGTTTGAGAAGGATCTGCAGGAGTTTCTGGACATGGTGCATAAAGTGACAGATATCATGGGTATCACTGTGAGTGATAGTTAAGAGTTACTGAATACCAACTGTAAGATGTAGCTCACATATGGTTTAAGCAGTGAAATAAGGATCAAGGTGTTGATGTAGGGTCGGTAGAGTAGGAGGAGTTTGCCATAGCTTTCTTAGATAGGTTCTTTTCCCTAGAGTTGAGGGAATCTAAGGTTTGGGAGTTCATTAATTTATAACACGGTAATATGACCATGAAGGAGTACTCACTTAAGTTTACTTAGTTGGAGAGGTGTGCTCTTACAATGGCGACAGATAATAGGTCTAGAATAAGTAAGTTTTTATCTGGTGTGGTCGATAATGTGTTTAAGGAGTTTAGGAACACCCTGTTGATTAAGGAGATGGACCTATCTAGACTCATGGTTCATACTCAACACATTGAGGAGAAGAAGCATAAAGAGAGAGAGAGAGAGAGAGAGAATAAGAGGGCTAGAACAGGTAGTTTTAACTTTTTCCAGCCAAGGTCAGAAGGCGGTAACCATTCTTAGTCCTATCAGAAGTTTGCATATTTATCTCTATCTTTAGCTAGTGCACCAGTCCTTATGATTTAGCATGACAATCGAGATAGAGCGCCAGGCTCTAAGTCCTAGGGCAGTGTGAACAGTAGTCACACTAATTTGCTTTGCTGGAAATATGGTAGGAATCATCAAGGTGCGTGTAAGGCTGGTAGTGATATATGTTTTAGATGTGGCAAGCCAAGACACAGGATACGAAAATGCCAGTAGTTGCCCAAAAGGGAAAGGATACGCACCAAAATGGCCTGTCTAATTTTTTATCAGCTCTAGTAGGATGCTTAAATAAGCAGGTTGCCACATTCAATGCCACCAGTAGGCAGATTCAGAGTAAACTGTATGCTCTCAAGACTCATCATGATTAGGAACATTCTCCCGGTATGGTTACGGGTATGTTAAAATTCTTCTATCTTCATATTTATGCATTACTAAATCCTAGAGCTTCACTTTCTTTTATGACTTCTTACATAGCTATAGACTTTGGTGTCATTCTAGAAATATTAGTAGAGCCAATATTAGTGTCTACCCCAGTGGGTAAGTCCAATGTAGCCAACAGGTATACAAAAATTGCCCTATTATAGTATCCCAAAAAGATACCTCAGTTGTTCTTGTGGAGTTAGAGAAGACAAATTTTGATGTGATTCTCAAAATGGATTGGCTCCACTCATGTTATGTCTTAGTTAATTGTGAAAATAGAGTCATTTAATTTGAATTTCCCAATAAACCAGTCATTGAATGGAAGGGTAGTACTTTAGGGCTTAAGGGTCAGATTGTTTCATATCTTAAAGCCAAAAAGATGATATCTATGGGGTGTGATTACCATATTTACTGAGTCAGGGATTCAAATTTAGAGACCCTGAGTCTTGATTCAGTTCCAATAGTAAGTGAATTTTCATAAGTATTCCCTTAAGATCTTCCCAAAGTTCCTCCCGAGATAGAAATTGACATTAGAATAGATCTCCTTCTAGATACCCAACCTATCTCTATTCCACCCTGTGGAATGGATCCAACTGAGCTTAAAGAATTGAAGGAACAGTTAAAAGAAATCTTAGATAAGGGTTTCATCAGGCCTAGTATTTCTCCATGGGGCGCCCTAGTCATGTTCGTGCGTAAGAAAGAAGGTTCTCTAAAAATGTACATCGATTACCGTCATCTAAACAAAGTCATAACAAAGAATAAGTATTCACTTTCCAAAATTGATGACTTGTTCAACGAACTTTAGGGTTTAAGTTATTTCTAAGATAGACCTCATATCTGCCTATCATCAACTCAGAGTAAGAGAATGTGGCATTCTAAAGACAACCTTCAGAACTCGATATGATCATTGTGAATTCCTAGTTATGCCTGTTTAACTAACAATTTCCCCTGCAACTTTCATGGACTTGATGAACATGATGTTCAAGTAGTACTTGGATATGTTCGTCATAGTCTTCATTGATAATTTCTTTGTCTATTCCTGTAATGAGAATGACCATGCAAATCATCTGAGGGTTGTGCTGTAGACCCTTTCAGACCATCAGTTATTCACTAAGTTTAGTAAGTTCAAATTTTGGCTAAGATCAGTATCTTTCCTTGTCTATCTATTTTCTAGTGATGGCATCCGAGTTGACCCTCAAAAGACCAAAGCTGTAAGAAGTTAGTCTAAACCCATCTCTCCATCAGATATCAAAAGTTTCTTAGGTTTGGCTTGCTACCAAAAATGGTTTATTAAAGGTTTTTCCTCTATTACATTCCCCATGTCCTGATTGACTCAGAAGAAGGTCAAATTTTAGTGGTCAGATTCTTGTGAGAAGGTTTTTCAAGAGTTGAAAAGTCGACTTACCTTTGCCCCAATATTGACTCTGCCAGATGGCATAGAAAGGTTCGTTGTATACTGTGATACTTCTATATTTCATCTTGGTTATGTTTTGATGCAGAGAGGCAAGTTCATAGCCTATGTCCTTAGACAACTTAAACCCCAAGAAAAGAACTATCCTACCCCTAATCTTGAGTTGGGGCTGTAGTTTTTGCCTTAAAAATTTAGAGGCATTATGTTTTTGGGGTTCATGTTGATGTGTTCACTAGCCATAAGAGTTTAAAATACGTATTGATACAGAAATATCTAAATTTTCGTCAGAGAAGGTGGCTTAAGTTTTTGAAAGATTATGATAGGAGTGTCTTACATTATCTGGACAAGGATAATATAGTGGCAGATACCCTTAGTAGATTTTCCAGGGGTAGTGTTGCTCATGTTTAGGAGATAAAATGAAGTTAGCCAGTGAGGTTCATCATATTAATAGATTAGGAATTAGGTTGGTTGATTCAACTGAAGCTGGTATATGGGTTAAGAATGGTTGGAATCCTTATTGGTTGCCAAAGTGAAAGAAGAGAAAGGATCCTAGTTTGGTTAAGTTGAAGGAGGCAGTTAGAGATCAGAAGTAGATATTTTCTCCCAAGGGGGAAATAGTTTGCATTGTATTTAAGGTAGGTTATGTGTTCCGTGTGTTGTTGGTCAGAGACAGTGAATTCTTTAAGAAATGCAAGGTGCATGATATTGTATCCACCTAGGAGCCATTAAGATGTACTGTGATTTATGGGAAATCTATTGGTAGAGTTGTATGAAGAAAGATATTGCAGAGTTTGTGGCTAAGTGTTCAAATTGTCAGTAGGTTAATATTGAGCACCAATGGCCCAGTGGTACTTTGCTGGAGTTCAGCATCCCTACTTAGAAGTGGGAAGTGGTGAACATAGATTATGTGATAGTATTACCTCGTACACATCATCATCATGATTCGATTTGGGTTGTTATAGATAGAATGACCAAGTCGGCCTGTTTCTTGCTTATTCATATGTCATATTCAGCTGAGTATTATGCTAGACTCTAGACTCTATCTCCTAGAGTTGGTTACATTTTATGAGATTCCATTGTCTATGATTTTAGATAGAGGTACTCTGTATACCTCTCACTTTTGGAAGGCTTTTTAGAAGGGTCTTGGTACCCAAGACAATCTCAGTACAACCTTTCATCCTCATACAGATGGTCAGGTAGAGAGGACCATTCAGACCTTACAGAAAATGTTGAGGGAATGTGTTACTTACTTTAAAGGTAGTTGGATGACCACTTACCTTTGATTAAGATTCCCTATAACAATAGCTATCACTCCAGTATCTATATGGCTCTGTTTGAGGATCTCTATTAAAGGAGATATAGGTCTCCTATTGGTTGGTTTCAAGTAGGTGAAGCTGCTTTGATAGGTCCAGATATAGTGTTTGAGGTAATGGAGAAATTTCAGTTGATTATGGAGAGTTGAAGATAGCCCAAAGCCATCAGAATACAGATGTGAGAATAAGGGATCTTAAGTTTGAGGTTGGTGATTTAGTTTATTAGAAAATTTTTCCTATTAAGGGAGTGAAGAAATTTGGCAAGAAGGGGAAACTCAGTCCCTGCTATGGTTACCCATATATGATCTTGAACCATTTTGGGTAGGTTGCTTATGAGCTTGAGTTGCCTACAGATTTGACATTAGTGTATCCAGTGTTCCATGTTTCTTTGTTAAAGAAATGTATCGGTGATTCACATGTTGTTGTTCCTTTAGAAAGTATGGATGTTCAGGATAGCCTTTCCTATGAAGAAGTTCCAGTTGAAATCCTTGATTGTCAGATTGGTAGGCTAAGGAATAAAGAATTCTCCTTGGTTAAAGTTTTATGGTGGAATCAGTGTGTTGAGGGAGCACTTAGGAAGCAACAGCAGATATGCGAGCCAAGTACCATCATCTTTTCTCCGCAAACTCAGATTCAGCTTGAGGTAACAATCTTCCTTAGATTGAATCTTTTCATTCTCTATTTTAGCTATGTAAACATTACAAGTCATTGCATTTATTCGTGAAATCAGTTCAGTTCCTGTATAATTCTTGAGACTCAGTTATGTAATCATGTTCCAAGTCATGCATGTTTAGTATATGATCTCTGTTGACTTAGTGTTCTGAGTGTAACCAATCTAATTCAAGGATGAATATTCCCAAGGAGGAGATATTTTAATACCCCGTAAGATCCTAAGCTCGGTTCAGTTGTAGTATCATGCTTAAGGGGTCCAAGACTTGAAATTTGAACCATGATCCCATACAAAAGTTTTAAGCTTTGTATCGTCTTTTATGATTATTCTCTGATGTAGGGTTATGAACAACGGATACTTATGTGTTATACACGATTTCAGATTTTCAAGTAATAAGTTAGATAATCCATGAATCTTATCAGTATACTCAGATATTTATGATCATGATGAGTGCTATCAGAAATAATGTCCAGTTAAATTTAGTTTAATTCAGTACCAGTGTCAGTTCAGTTGGGTGTAGGATTTAGCACCAAGCGAACCTGGGGATGGGGGCTTACCCGTAGTTAGGCTTGGGTCCTTAGTAAAAGTCTATAAGTTCAAGAACAATGTAGCCATCGTAGGATTATGAGATGTCACCCTCTAGTTTAGGACTGACACTCTCTTAAGGGTCACCCGCCAGTTTAGGATTGACTCCCTAGTCCTCCAGGACATCATATTAGTGGATCCACACAGCCAGTATTAGTACATGTGGCATGGTAGTGACAACCTTCCAACTCGGTTTATAGGTTGTACCCTGATTATCTAAAAATGGGGCATCTCGGTTATATGATACCTCTGATAATTTTAGTCAGATTGTCAGTGTAACTCAGTTCAGGTTTGCTTTACCAAGTGTACAGATTTATCAGTTATTCAGTTACACACATTTCTGCCTTGTAAATTTCAGAACATTTTAGTAACATGCTTATGATTGGTCTTTTATTCTCAGATATTACATGTTTATCCATTCGTGCTCAGTTATCTCATACATATCAGTCAGTTTTTACCTCACATACCAGTACATTCAATGTACTGACCGCATACCTTTCTTTGCACTATGTTGTCTTATAACATAGGTTCGGATGCTCAGTTTCCATACCGTTCTTAGACAGAACAGTGTTAACCAATAATAGTAATGGTGAGTCCTTATCCATCAAGGACATGATATGGTTTCTCAGTTATTTTATTATTTCGTTACGTTTAGTCAGTCGTTGTTATTTTGGGTTTTGTCCCATCAACTCCGCATGAGGTTTAGGGGATTTCAAATAGTTAGTAAACAAATTGTTTAGGTTTTCAGTATTATCAGTTGTTACACATATTTTAGACTTATCACTTACATATATTCAGTATTCATATTTTTAGTAGTTTATCATATTGTCTTCCACAAATGCTATTTCAGTGTCATTTATTCAGTGCTCACAGCAGGTACCAGCCCTGGGTTAGCTTGTGATACTTGTGAAAATAAGCACCATTGTCACAACTAGAGGGTATCCTTGGGTCATGAAAGGTAGCCTCTGAAGCAATCCACTAGGTATCAAATGCTCTAACTTAACCTGCTTACAACACAGGCATCGAGACACAAACTCTACTATATCTCTCCGCATGCCACTCTATCAGTAATGAAGCCTTAAATCCCTATACATCTTAGTTGTCACGGGATGAATAGAATGTTTGGAGCTACGAGCCTCCCAAAGAATCAAAGGTATCAAATCTCTAAACCATAAAATACAAATACGACAATCATCATAATACCCTTCAAATCCAAGGTAGCACTTCTATAATCACCTTTCTACATCTGATCATAATACCCTTCTCTAACAAGGTAGATGTAGCCTCAATAGTAGCAAGAATCCTCTTAGGATCAGAAATATCAAGTCAAAGAATCAACTTAGCTGAACACTAGATATCCAAATCCAATTGCTACTTTGAAATCTAAAAGAAGGTCAAGCAACCCGCACTCACATCTTTCTGGCTCAAGGCAATCACTACCATAATTGCCTTGCTTGTATTATGTAGAATAGATATATCATAGTCCTTCAGCAACTCAATCTATCAACACTTCCTCGAATTAAGCTCCCTTAGTTTATAATATACTAAAGACTATAATGGTCAGTGAAAATCTCACAATGAACACCATACAGGTAATTTTTTCAAATCATAAGTGAGAAAACTAACTTTTCCAACTCCAAGTCATGAGTGGGATAGTTACGCTCGTGTACCTTTAGCTACCTAGACACATATGCAATAATATGGACCTTCTACATCAGAACAAAACCCACACAAACACCCAAAGCAACATAAATGATGGTGAACCCCTCACCCTCAACTGAAAGAGTTAGAATATGAGCTAAAGTAAGCATATCCTTGCGCATCAAAAAGCTCACCTTATGACTCATAGACCACAAAAATGGACCTCCTTACTAGTCAATCTAGTCATAGGGGATGCAATAGTAGCAAACCTATTAATAAACCACCTATAGTAGACTGCTAACCCAATAAAATTATAAATATTTGTAGGAGACGTAGGCCTAGCCTAATAATGAATATCCACAATATTCATTGGGTCAACCATAATACTATCCTTCGACACTATGTTCTCCAAGAAGGCTACAAACTCAAGCTAGAACTCACACTTTTAGAATTTAGCATAAAGCCTATAATCTCTCAAAGTGTGGTGAACAATCCTTAAATACTACTTGTGCTTCTTCCTCTCCTCGAATAACAAGGATATCATAAATGAAAATAATATGGAAAAATTCTAAATAAGTCCTAAAAACATGGTTCATCAAGTTGGTAAATGTTATTAGGACATCAATCAACTTAAAAGACATCGTCTGGAACTCATAATGGCCATAACGAGTTGGGAAGACTATCTTAGGGATGTCCTCAACCCTGATCCTTAACTTCTGTACACCAAACCTAAAATCAATCTTAGAAAATATTGATAGCCCTAAAAATGGTTAAATAAATTATTGTTATGATACATAGGATACTTATTCTTTACTTTAACCTTGTTAAACTATCTGTTGTCGATGCACATATACATAGAACAATCCTTTTACTTCACAAATAGGATTGGAGAGCCCCAAGGTGATACACTAGGTCTGATGAAATCCTTAACTGGAAGATTTAAAAGCTGAATATTTATCTCTTTTAGCTTAGCAGGAACCATAGAAATAGACGGGTGCTTGGCTTGAGGTCAATAGAAAACTCCATGTTTCACTAAGGAAGAAGTCTAAGTAGGCCAGTAAGGAAAATATCAAAAAAATCATGGATGATAGAAATGGAGTCAACTGAAGGACTCAAAGCACTAACATCCAAAACATAACCAAGGAACGACTCATAACCCCTTAATATTAGTCTCTTATCCCAAATGAAAGAAATAATCCCATCTCCACATGGATAAAAGAACCTTGCCACTCAACCGGGATGTATGCCAGGTGTAGCCAAGGTAAAGGTCTTGGCATAGCAATCTAAGTCTGCATAATAGGGGAAAAACAAGTCCATGCCTAGAGTTCTTTCAAAATCTACCTTATCAAACACAATAACATTAGCTTAAGTGTCATACACCCAAATAGTCACTAACCACAATTTATATGCTCTATTTGCTACTAAAGAATCACCAATAAGGGTAGCTATACACAATGGCAAAGATAAAGACTCCAAACACAAACTCAATGATGGTGAAGAATAAGAAAAAATATACAAAAGTGTAGACACTATATCAAATAAATGAGAAGTTGGTTGTTGGCATACGAAAATCATACTTGTGATCATAAAATTTGAAGCATTAGCCTCTGGAATACGAGGTATGGAATATAAATGGCCCTACCTGCTACTAAACTAAGTGTCTTCCTGAACACATATCCTACCTACTTAAGGACTACGTATAAGACCCTAGGGACCATCCTTACAACCCTGTGCACCACCTCTAGCTGGAGGTAGCTAAAACACATAGGCTTTAAACCATTGAGAAATTTCTTTACTTGATGTCACTTGGGTGGGAATGACTAGGGGCATAAGTCGTACCTCTTAGATATGGGTCATATCCTTCTTCCCCTCCCCTCTTATACCGTAAGTAGTATGGTGAGGGTCACTAGGTATGAGTGAGCCTCCAACCAATCATACCTTAATGTATGAGTCGTACAAAGACCAATTATATAGAGTGAGGCCTTGAGAAAAAATGGATTATTGTGGGTACGGGTGTTGTGTATGAGTTAGTGAATGAGTCGTACCATTTGGATATGACTCAAAGGTGTGTAGTCATGCCCTAACCAATATAGAAGACCTAGGAAAAGCCTATGGTATAAGAGAGGGTACTCATACCCTAGGGTACTCAAGTGAGTCATACCCAACATCATGGCCAATTTTTAGCTTTTAGTCGAAGACCTTATGGTTATTTCCCTCACCCAAAACCCTAAGTACCTTCACTATATAAGTGTATATGGCCTCCTAAAATACATTTTTGAGTGGATCAAAACTCTATCTCAAACTTAATTGTGAAAAATTAAAGGCTAGGGTTTAAAGGGTGATCTTCAAGAGGCAAAGTGAAGTCAAGATTCTTAGTGAATAAAGTTTCCTAAGGGATGTAACTCTGTCCCATGATAAATAAATTTAAACCCATGTGTTTTACACTTGAATTATTAAGTGTACATAGTGATTTTAAAATCAAATGAAAAGGGTTTTGTTGTCTAATGATGAATAATGTTGACTTTTACTTATACTTGTGTTTATACATGTTATTGATAATGATTTGCACATGTGGGTGATTTTCATATGTGGTATAACAAGTGAGTCTTGAGTAACTCTAATATTGATGACTTTTACCATGAAAATAGCCTTGATAAAGGCATGTACATAAAGTTTTTATGAAAATGTCTAAGTGAATTATCTCATCTTATGTTGGCGATGTTTAGAACTAGGGAAATGGCCAAACAAGTATAAATAGTTGTTAAATGATATTGTCAAGGTATTATGAGCCACGTATGGTGAAATTAATGACCTTGTTGGTTGATGGTTATGAGGGGTTAAAGCCCATAAATATAAAGATGAACTTTAATTGTGTTTTGAACTAAAGTTTGGTACGAATGTGGTATAAGATTGATAATGAAATATGAATAGTTTTTGAGTGTATTTATGACCATAAATTGAATTGAATGATGAACTGAATCAAGGCATTGGCCTATTAAAATGGTTCAGCAACAAAAGGTTCCCATGAGGACCATGTGGTTATGTTTAGTGTTGAATTATCTAATTGTGTTAAATTACTTAAGTGTAAATTGAATAGATGATGATGAATGTATACAGGGTTAGAGTCCCAATATCTAATAATGATATTCATAATGGCTTGAGGTTAAAGACCCTTTCCTAATGAAAGGGCTTGAGGTTAAAGTTCCTTACCTAATGAAATCCCTGGCAGTTAAAGTCCCTTGCACAATGAGATCTCTTGAGGTTGAAGTGCCTCACCAAATAAAATAGCTTAGTTTAGAGTCCCTTCTCTAATATGTGGGAATATGGTTAGATTTCCTTGCCTAAATGAATGTGCGTTTGTGGTTAAATTCCCTTGCTTAAATGGATGTGTATGTGGTTAGAGTCCCTTGATTAATGAGTGTATACATGGTTATGTACTTTGTCTAAGTGACTTGTAAATGTGGTTGAAGTACTATACCCAATAAGAATTATTGAATCTAAGGGTGGAAGGTCAGAGTCCTTCACTTTATATCTCATGATAGAGTACTTTGAGAATGTTGTTATGAATTGTTTAAATGTTTAGCATGTGATATACCTATATGTATGGATAAGGTCATGAATATGGTTGAATATGATATATTAAATTGTTGTTGATTGATGATGCTATTTTATCTGTATCTTTGAGTTACATACTAGCGCTCCAACCACTAACTATCTCTGAATACTATGTCCCCACACGATATAGGGGACAAAGTATCATCTTCATTCCATACATAGTGATTAGGTGATCGAAGCATTTTGTGCATTGACTTTGGAGTGGTGTGCTTTCTTACTTCGGAAGAAATTCCTTCTTAGTCCCTATCTTTAGACTTAGTCTTATTTTGACCTGGTTTGGCTTTTGTCGAGCGCTTTTCCCAACATATATATATTTAAACGTCGGTTTGTATAGAGGTATTATGGATGATTATGGACTTGGGTATATTAGTTAGTTTGATGAATCTAATGAAGTTTTTAGACATGTTTAAGTTATGACTTGTAGTATGCTTGCCTCTATCTTATTTTTGGTTGGGATTCATTTAAACCTAGTGATTTATATTGATGATTAGGTTTGGTTATTAGGCAGATCTCTGGTTCATGTGGGCTTAAAGTATCCATAATACATAGCCTAGTTTTGGGTCGTGTCAAGTTGGTATCAGAGTCTAGGTTCATGGTTAGTTGATTGTACATAATACCGTGTCGAGTCTTCATTATGGGTGTGAAGCATGCCACACTTATCAAAGAGGGGCTATGAGACATTTTACGAATTTTTTCCCTTTTTTGTGTTTCAATCTCAAGCTATAGGGTCTAAGGTCTTGGATTCCTCTGATTTTCATTTGCTATCTTTCAAATCATGACTCCAAGGATATATGAGATTCAGGTAAACACTTTTGCCCTTTTTAAGGGCCCTATAGACGAAGCTCATCCAATTTTTAGAGATTAGACTCGGGCTAGGGCTCGATTTCTAACCATCTTTATGGGGTTCCACTTGCCCCCACGAACCCCAACTATGAGAGTGACTCTTCTATTCCATCATGTTAAGAGAATGCTACAAATGTTGATTTTGTCCACTTTATCAACCTCTTGACTCAATTGGTAGACTCTCAATCAAAGCATGGTACTTTGGCTAATATTTCTGTTGAGACCACAAGAATTTTCCAATTTATGAGGTTAATCCCTTATATTTTTATGGGTATGAAGGTTGAGGAAGATTTTCAAGGCTTCATTGATGAAATAGAGAAGATCTTCCTAATCGTTCATGCCTTTGAGATTGAGGTCAATGAGTTTGCTTTCTATCAATTGAAAGATGTAGCGTACCAATGGTACAAAAGGTGGGAGTTGTCTAAAGGTGTTGATTCTATTCCCGCCATATGGGAGGATTTCTTAAACCGCTTCTTTTCTTTAGAGTTGTGGGAAGCGAAAGTGGAAAAGTTTGTGAACTTTTAGCAAGGATGCTCCTAAGATAGTCTTTAGCATGAGGGCTAGGATGCATAAGTTTGTCTCGGGATTGTCTCGTGAGTTAAGTCCTTAAGAGGAAGGTGGCCTTGTTAATTGAAAATATAGATATTTCTACGTTGATTATGTATATACAACAAGTGGAAGAAGAGAAAAAGAAGAAAGTTGAGTTTAGTGAAAGGCAAGGAAAGAATTTTAAACCTTTTGAGTTTAGTGGTGGTAAGTGGTTTAGAAAGAACTAGGGGATTTTGAGTTTTTTCTACTCAGCTAGTGTTAGCTCTCCTTACCTACAGTTGTAGGATGATCATCGGTCTTAATATAGTGGTAGGTTCCAGACACAGGGTGCCCAACACTAGGCTAGTGGTGCCCAGTCGGCTCCACCCTACTCTCCTTGCAGATTCTATGGGCAGAGTCATTGCGGTCAATATGAGAAGAGGATAAACAAATGTTTTAGTTGTGGTTGGATCGGGCACATACAACATGAGTTCCTCTCTTTAGAAGCTTCTTGGGCTAAAATGGCTCCTATTGCTACTCCATCTATTCTCGCACCAAAGGGTACTATGTCTTTTTCAACTTTTATTTCTGGCACCGGTATTAGCCGAAACCGCTTGTATGCTCTTGCTACTTGCCAAGATTTTTAGGTATCTCTTGATGTTGTCAGGGGTATATTGAGACTTTTCTCACGTGATGTATATTGTTTGGATGATACAGGGTTTACTCTTTCTTATGTGTCCTTATATGTGGTTGTGCATCTTGATTGTTTTCCTGAGAGTCGTCGATTCATTTTCTATTTTTTCCCTAATAAGAGACTCTGTGATTGATATAAGGGTCTATAGAGTATGTGTGGTATCAATTGGTGGTGAAGATACTCTTATAGACTTGATAGAGTTACACATGGTCAATTTTAATGTCATTCTGGGATGGATTAGTGGCATTCATGTTATGTTTTGTTAGATTATCAGACCTGTAGGGTCATGTTCAAATTCCATAATTAGCTGGTCATTGTATGGGAAGATGGTTCCTTAGTGCCCAAGGAAAGGTTCATTTCTTATGTTAAAGCCCAAAAGTTGATTTTAAAAGAGTGGTTGTATGATTTGGTCTGAGTTAAAGATTCTAAATCAAAAGGGACTTCTCAAGAATCCGCTCCCGTGGTTAATGAGTTTCCCAAAGTTTTTCCCAATGATTTCCCTAGTATTCCTCTAGATAGGGGAACTAATTTTGGGATCTTGTTTTGGACACTCGTCCGATTTCCATCCCTGCTTATATAATAGCTCCGGCGAAGCTGAAGAAGCAATTGAAGGGACCTCTTGGATAAAGGTTTTATTCGTCCTAATGTGTCTCCTTGGGGTTATCCCATGTTGTTTGTGTGCAAGAAGGATGGTTCCCTTCATGTGTGGATTGATTATCGTCAGTTGAACAAAGTGACTATAAAGAATGTCTTTTTCTTACAGTAGATGATTTATGTGATCAACTTCAAGGTGAAAAGTATTTCTCTAAGATTGATCTTAGATCTGGTTATCATAATTTTAAATCTAGGGATGCGGATATCCCTAAGATTACCTTTAGAACCTGGTACGGTCACAATGAGTATCTCATCATGTCTTTTGGGTTGACTAATGACCCGGTGGCATTCATGGATTTGAGAAATAGGGTCTCCCATCTATTCTTGGACATGTTTGTTATTGTCTTCATTGATGACATCTTAGACTATTCTAAGAGTGAGGTGGATCATATCGATCACCTTTGTGCCATGTTGGAAACTTTGAAGGATCATCATTTGTATGTCAAGTTCTCTAAGTATGAGTTTTGTTTGAAAGTAGTAGGTTTACATGATTATGTTATCTCTAGTGAAGGGATCATAGTAGATACCCAAAAGGTTGTAGCGGTTAAGAAGTGCCCTAGACCTACGACTCCAATCAATATTCGGAGGATAGAAGATTTATAGAGAGTTTCTTGACTATAGCTGCCCCATTGACCAAGTTGACCCAAAATAAGGTCAAGTTCTTATGGTAGGATGCGTGTAAGGGTAGTTTTGATAAGTTGAAAGATAAATTTACTTTGGCCTTGGTTTTTACCTTGCCCGAAGGTAATGATGACTTTTTGGTTATTGTGATGCTTCTCGTATTAGTCTCGGTTGTGTTTTGATGCAACATGGTAGAATGGTGGCCTATGCTTCTATGCAATTAAAAATTCATGAAAATAACTACCCTACTCACGACTTAGAGTTGTTAGACGTGGTTTTCGCATTAAAAATTTGGCAACATTATCTCTATGGGGTTATGTTGATATCTTTTCCGATCATAAAATTCTTCAATATGTGTTTACTCAAAAGGAGTTGAACCTCTGGCAAAGAAGGTGGCTTGAGTTGCTGAAAGACTATGATATGAGTCTTTATTACCACCCTAATAAAGCTAATATAGTTTCCGATTCTTTCAGTAGATTATCCATGGGGAGTTTAGCCCATGTGGATAAGGATAAGCGGGAATTAGTGAAGGACATTCACCATTTTGCTAATCTTAGAGTTCGGCCTATGGACTTTGAGGATAGTAGTGTATTTATGCATCTAGTATCTCAGTTGTTTTTTTATTGTTGAGATAAAGGAAAAGTAAGTATTGGACCCCGACTTGATGAATATCAAGAGTAATATGGGTCAACACAAAGTTTCAAACTTTGTGATTGGTGGTAAGGGTATTTTGAGATACCAAGGTAGACTATGTGTTCCCGACATCCAAGGATTAAAGGAAAGGGTCTTGGCCGAGGCTCATAAATCTTGATATGCTATACATCCTGGTTCCACCAAGATGTATTATGATCTTAGAGAGTTCATTTGGTGGGGTAATATGAAATGAGATGTGGCTAGTTATGTGGCCAAGTTTATAGTGTGGCATCAAGTAAAAGTTGAGCAAATGAGGCCCAGGGGCTTATATCAAGAGATTCTATTGCTCGAATGGAAATGAGAGACCATTAATATCAATTTTGCTATTGGTTTTCCTCGATCTCAGAATCAATGTGGTTTTATTTTGGCCATTGTTGATAGAATGACCAAGTCCGTCAGTTTTTTCTCGTGAGGATCAACAGAAGATTATGCTAAGTTATATCTTGCAAAGATTGTAAAGTTGAAGGGTGCTTTGGTTTTGATCATTTTTTATCATGGTACTTTATTTTCATCTCATTTTTGGTAGTTGTTCCAAAAAGGTTTTAGTACTAGAGTGTGCCTTAGTACTGCTTTCCACCCGCAAATGGATGGGTAAGCAGAGAGAACCATCCAAACATTGGAGGATATATTACAGGCTTGTGTGTTTGATTATAGTGGTAGCTGGTATGACCACTAGCCTGTGATTGAGTTTTCCTATAATAATAGTTACCACTCTAGTATTGGCATGACCCCTTTTGAGGAAATTTATGGTTGGAGATGTTGATATCCCATTGGGTGGTACAAGGTTAGCGAGGGAAATTTACTTGGCCTCGATTTAGTTCACCAAGCCTTAGAGAACGTGAAGGTGATTCATAATAGATTGAGAACTGCTCAAAGTCGCCAAAAGTCCTGTGTAGATGTGAGGTGTAGGGACTTAGAGTTTAGTGCTGGAGATTGGGTATTCTTGAAAGTGTCCCATGAATTGAGTGATGCGGTTTGGTAAAAAGGGGAAGCTTAGTCTCTGGTATGTTCGTACCTACTTGGTTGTGAGAAGGTTGGAAATGTTTCCTATGAGTTGGAATTTCATTCTAGCATGAACTCTATTCACTCGATTTTCCATGTCTCTATGTTGCGGAAATATGTGGGTGATCCTTCGTTGGTTATTCCCTTGAGAGATGTTGATATCTCAGACCTTTTGTCCTATAAGGGGATCCCGGTGAGGATCTTAGATCGGCAAGTTTTTCTGTTGTTAACGAAATAGGTGGCTTTGGTTAAGATTTTATAGTGGAACCAAAAGTCCGAGGAGGATACTTGGGAGGCGAAAGAGGACGTGAAGTTCAAGTACCTGCATTTTTTTCTCACTTCAGGAACTTATGATAAAGGTATGTGTTAATATTCTTAACTTGATTCATGTCTTAATAGACAATGGGTTGAAGTCCGCAATGTTTTGAATTGAGTTATTCCTTGGTTAGATAATGGGTTAAAGTTCCCAAGCTTTGAATTTATTTAGGTTTTGTTAGACCATGGGTTTAATTCCCTAATGCCTTGGAATTATGTGTGTCCTTGTTGTAATGGGTTTAAGTCCCTAGTACTTTAAGTTTATTCATGCCTTTGATAATTGATGGGTTCGAGTCCCTAGTCTTTGAGTTGATAAAGTATTTTTGGTAAGTAATGGGTTTGAGTCCCAAAGCCAATGAAATGAATAGTTGATCGATGATGGTCATGATGTGTGTTGTATCCTTGTTGTATGCTTTGTTCTAACATGTTTAAAGGTTGGCTTGATGTGTGATGATGTATTAACTTATGTTCATGACCCGACCTGGCTAGAGTCCTTGCCGTAATGGTCGTCCCAAGTCCGACCAGGACCAGAGACCACCTCGTTACCCAACACAGGCTTTAGCTCCCTGCCCCGAGCTGGCTGAATTTCGAGCATATAACAAGATAGTGTAACAACTCACATGAAGACTCTAGGGTTGGATCACAACCGTGACCGGCCCAATAGAGTCCAACCATCCCACACCAAATGCCCAACCATACCAAACCACACAAAATTCCATAACCAGATAAGTTACAAAACATAATATAATTAATCCAAGAATAAAATAAGATGGAACAACCAAAAATCTCATCGACTAGTGTCAGCCCCAATGTCAATACCAATATTATAGCTGGAACCAATACCGATCCCACCCTTTCCAACGCATAGCAGTACCACAAAGCCTCTAACCAAAAGAGTAATAAAATTTGGTTGGGACATGCCCCCAACCATGGCCAAAAGCAATATCCAAAATAAAATCAAAGTGTCTGGAAATATCCATAACATGAAATGAAGCCTTCCAAGAGGATGGAAGCTCACCACTTCAGTCCAAATGCTGATTCCTGAGTAAATTACTATGTAGGAGAAGTAGAACGGTCGGCTACTACATAGCATGGGTATACAATAGCCAGTAGACAGGTTAGCGGGTGAAAGCTAGAATGATCTTAGGATAAGGACAAAATAATATCATTTATAAAGCAAGTAAAAGCATCCATAATCACATAACCATACATACATACATATATATATATATAACCATGCCGGGAAAGGGGACCAAGTTCAGCATGAATTTAAAACCTTTACCTGCATAGTGTAGCTTTGCCGTCGTAATCCACCCATAGGCTATATGGGTTCATCCCCCATAATGAAAGAGCCCCAGTGCGTGTAGCAATATGACTAGGGAAGAAAACCTGGGATGACTAGTACATCCCCCAAAATATAGGGTGACATCATGCACACAGTCACTAAGGCCAACCTCATATCGACAAATATAAGTTTGCAGTTTTGGTCCCCCCGGGACCTCTACCTTCCATGACTTGGCTATATATCCTTCCATTATTTCCTAATTAAAACTATACCAAGAAACCAATCAATCCATTTACCATTTATTAACCAAGTCCATTTAGTAATGGTATTGTCATACCGACCATAATTGCAAGTACTATCCATAGCCAACCATATATAGGTTTAAGGGGACTTCCAAGTGCCCTTTCATTTACCATATTAAACCACTTGGGGAATTCTAGGTACCACACAAGCATAACCATTTAGCCATTTACCTTTCCAATCCATTTAAACCATACATAATTCCTTTACCATGTTTTAAAACAAGAAAGAGTTTCGTTAAAAGTACTCAATGTAATGAAAACATATTATAGGCATTTTGTCAAACTCATTGGGTGCATACTATAACCAAAACCTATTCTAATTACCATTAAACCATTCCCATGCAATACAATTTTCTAAAACCACCATTAATGCACATAAAGCATAATTAAAACCATGGAAAAACCATAACCAACCATTTAATATCAAAACCCCTAATTCATATGTGTACACCAAAATTATACAATCCATGAAGTCATGAAAATATTCATAAAAAAACATGCTTCTAGATAGAATTAAAAATGAGGGAAGAGAAAATGCCCTAAACAAGGATGATGAAGGAAAGAAATCACCAGGACAATCCTCAAATTAGTTGAAATCGTAGCTTCCCTTGTCCAAAAGCTTTTGAGTTAATTATAGAGTGTTTTAGAAGAGTTTATAAGTGTTAATGAATGTAATAATAGGGTAAATAACCTTCCAAGTAGGTTATAAGTCATGGGGACCTTATTAGGGTAAGTGGAGAAATATCTAGAATACCCTCACTTAAGTTGCACAAAATCCCATCCTAGGGGTACGACTGACCCTCACAAGTCATACCCTCTAATACGATTGGTATCATCCACTTGTATCTAAGCCTTAACCTTTGTATTCAACACTATCCATCATATGACTCATCCAATTAAGTCATAACTAAATAATACAATCCATACCCTTCATTCGTACTCTTGGCAAATTAATTCCAAGGAAGATTTAGACACTGTCCACCATAGGAGTCCATGGTACAACTCATACCCTATCTTACAGCTCACGGTGAACCACTTGTACTCAGATCCAAACTAAGTAACCAAGTCTAATATTACATTAAGGAACCAAATGATTCGTACCCACCAATGTGACTCATACCCCTAAGTCGTATCCATTCCAGTAACCAAACTCTATCCTACCAACAAACACTGCTCAGCATACGATAGTACCATACCATTCATACTCCATCATACGGCACATACCCATGACTTATATTGGGTCCCGAGCCCAAAATTCTAGGTAATTTTCTAAGGGTCAGAACCAAGAGTGTTATAATCTCCCCCACTAGGAGCAGTCATCCCCGAATGACAGACAAGGTAGGAGTAACCATATGCATGAGTCATTTACATTATCAAATATATTATCAATCTTTAAGAAAGTTAGAAAACAAAGAGGAAAATATATTCATTTTTCCTTTAACAAACTCTGAAAATAAAGATGTGTCGAAGACACATACCTTCTGCACGAATCCCAAGAACAAAAAATAGTTGAGGATACTTGGACTTCATATCCTCCTTTATTTCCTATGTAGTTTTTTCCACCTTATGGTTTAACCATAGAACCTTATGTAAAGCCACATCCTTGGTCTGCAACCGATGAACCTTCCTATACAAGATCTCAATTGGGATTTTTTTATAAGATAAAGAATTTGTGAGACCTAATCCTACCAAAGGAACAACCAAGGAAGGATCACCAACACACTTCCTAAATATGGAAACATGAAAGACCGGATAAACCAAGCTCAAGCTAGAAGGCAACTCCAGCTCATAAGAAACATTACGACCTCTCTACTAAATCTCAAAAGGACCAACATAGTGAGGACTGAGCTTCTTCTTTTCTCAAAACTTCATTACTCTCTTCATGGGAGATACCTTGAGGAAACCCTTATCCACAACCTCAAACTTCAAGTATTTATGCCTAACATCCTCATAGGAATTTTGGCCACTTTTGGAAGCCTTAAGCCTATCTCGAATCACCTTAAAGTTATCCATAGCCTAGTAAACCAAGTAGGGACCATAGTATTGGTGTCTTAAGACTCTAAGGTAGACTATGTGTTCTCGAGGCTCATGAATCTCTATATGCTATACATCCCAATTCCACAAAGATGTATCATGATCTTAGTAAGTTTTTTTGGTATGGTAATATGAAACAAGATGTGGCTAGATATGTGGCAAAGTGTATATTGTGCCAACAAGTAAAAGTTGAACACATAAGGTTCGGGGGCTTATATCAAGAGATTTCATTGCCTGAATGTAAGTGGGTGATGATTAATATGGATTTAGTAACCAGTCTTCCTCGATCTCAGAATCTATATGATTCTATTTAAGTAATTGTTGATAGAATGACCAAGTCCGCTCATTTTTTGCCTGTGAGGACTAATTACTTGACAGAAGATTATGATAAGTTTTATCTTTTGGAGATCGTGAAGTTGCACGTGCTCCGATGTTGATCATTTTGGATCATAATCCTTTATTTTTATCTTACTTTTGGAAGTCATTCCAAAAATGTATGGGTACTATAGTGTTCTTTAGTACGGCTTTCTAGCTTAAAATGGATGTGCAAGTGAAATGGACCATCCAAATATTAGAGGTTATGTTGCGGGCTTTTGTGATTGATTATGGTGGCAGTTTATGTGTCCACTTGCCTTTGATTAAGTTTACCTATAATAATAGTTACCACTCTAGCAAGTTACATGGCCCTAACTTAGTTCACCATGCTTTAGAAAAGGTGAAGGTGATTCGTGATAGATTGAGAACCGCTCAAAGTCACCAAAATTCCTATGTGGATGTAAGGCATAGGGACTTAGATTTAGTGCTAGTGATTGGGTAATGTTGAAAGTGTCTCCCATAAAAGGAGTGATGTGGTATTGTAAAATGGGGAAGCTTAGTCCCTGGTTTGTTGGTCCCTACTTAATTTTGAGGAGGGTTGGTAATGTTACCTATGAGTTGGAGTTGCTTTCTAGAATGAACACCATTTACTCGGTTTTCTATGTCTCTATGTTGTGAAAATTTATGGGTGATCCATCATTGCTTGTTCCCTTTAGGGACATGTATATCTCATACTTTTTTTCCTATGAGGTAATCCCGATGAGGATCTTGGATCAATAAGTTCATCGGTTGCAAATGAAAGAGGTGGCTTCGGTGAATTTTCTATGGAGAAACCAAAAGTTTGAGGAAGCTACTTAGGAGGCAAAAGAGGACATAAATTCCAACTATCCGTTTTCCTTTCCCCGTCTGAGAACTTGCGATGAAGGTATGTGTTAATTTTCTTACCTTGATTCATGTCTTAAAAGTCAATGGTTTGAAGTACCTAATATTTTGAATTGAGTTATGCCTTGTTTAGATAATGGGTTAAATTTCCGAAGCTTTGAATTGATTAGGTATTGTTAGACCATGGGCTCAAGTCCCTAATTCCTTAGAATTATGTGTGTCTTGTTGTAATAGGTTTAAGCCCCTAGTACTTTGAGTTGATTAATGCCTTCGATAGATGATGGGTTTGAGTACCTAGTCTTTGAGTTGAGCAAGTATTTTAGATAAGTAATGGGTTTGAGTCCCAAAGCCAATGAAATGAATAGTCAATTGATGATGGTCATGGTGTGAGTTTTATCCTTGTTGTATGCATTGTTCTAACTTGTTTAAAGGTTGGCTTTATATGTGATAATATGTTAACTTGTGTTCATGCTTGCCTTACCCTTCATTCATAGACGAATGATCCAAGTGGGGGAGAATTGAAACACCTAGGCTTTGAACCCTTGAGAAATTTCTTTATTTGATGTCACTGGGGTGGGTACGACTAAGGGCATAAGTCATAACCCTTTGATAAAGGTCGTATCCTTCTTTCCCTTCCCTCTCATACTCTAGGTAGTGTGGTAAGGGTTATTCGCTTCCCTAGGTATGACTGATCCTCCAACTAATTATACATTAAGGTACGAGTCGTGCCAAGACCAATTGTATAAATTAATGCCTTGATAAAAATTAGACTATTGAGGGTGGGTGATATGTACGAGTTATTGCATTAGTCGTACCCTTTGGATACGACTCAAAGGTGCATAGTCGTACCCAAACCAATGTAGATAACCTAGGATAATCCTTGTGTACGAGTCAGGGTACCATTCATACCCTAGGGTACGATTGACTCAAGTGAGTTGTGCCCAACATTGTGGCCAATTTTTAGCTTTTAGTTGAGGACCTTATGGTAATTTTTCTCACCAAAAACCCCATTTCCCTTTA
Source organism: Capsicum annuum (assembly GCF_002878395.1). Lineage (NCBI taxonomy): Eukaryota > Viridiplantae > Streptophyta > Magnoliopsida > Solanales > Solanaceae > Capsicum > Capsicum annuum. Next base: position 90,563,668 of record NC_061113.1, read on the forward strand.
CTATATAAGTGTATATATCCTCCTAAAATACATTTTTTAGTGGATCAAATATCCAAAACTCTCTCTCAAACTCAATTGTGAAGAATTAGAGGCTAGGGTTTCAGAGGTGATCTTCAAGGGGCAAAGTGAAGTCAAGATTCTTGGTGAATCAATTTTTCTATGGAATGTAAATCTTTACCTTGATAAATAACTCTAAACTCATGTATTTTACACTTGAATTAGTAAGTGTACATAGTGATTTTGAAATCAAATGGTAAGGGTTTTGTTGTCTAATGATGAATAATGTTGACTTTTGCTTAGACTTGTGTTTATACATGTTATTGATGATGATTTACAAGTTTGGGTTCTTTTTATAGGTGGTATAACATTTGAGTCTTGAGTACTTCTAATCTTGATGATTTCTACCATAAAAATTTCCTTGGTAAAGGCATGCACACAAGGTGTTTGTCAAAATATCTAAGTGAATTGTCTAGTCTTATGTTGGTGATGTTTTGAGCTAGGGAAATGGCCCAAGAAGTATGAATAGTTGTTAAATAATATTGTAAAGCTATTATGATCCATGTATGGTGAAATTGATGACCTTGATGGTTGATGGTTAATGAGAGGTTAAAGACCCTAAACTTGAAAAACAACTTGACTTATGTGTTGAACTAATATGTGGTATGAATGTGGTAAAAGGTTGGTAATGAAATGTGAATAGTTTGTAAGAGTCTTGATGACCATAAATTTAAATGTATGGTGAATTGAATTAATTCATTGTCCTATTAAAATGTTTGAGAAATGAAGGTTCCCATGAGAACCATGTGGTCATGTATAGTGTTGAATTGTCTAAATGGGTTAAACTCCTTAAGTGTGAATTTAATAGATGATGATGAATGGATAAAGGGTTGGAGTCCCAATGTCGACTAATGTTAGTCATAATAGCTTGAGGTTAAATTCATTTTCCTATTAAAAGGGGTTCATGTTAAAGACCCTTGCTTAATAAAATCGCTTGCGGTTAAAGTCCTTTGAACAATGAGATCTCTTGAGGTTGAAGTACCTCACCAAATAAAATGGCTTGGGATAAAGTTCCATATCTAATATGGAATGAGGTTAGAGTCCCTTGCCTAATGTGTAGGGATGTGGTTAGAATCCCTTAGTTAAATCAATATATGTGTGTGGTTAAAGCCACTTTCTTAAATGGATGTGTAAGTGGTTATATTCCCTTACATAATGAGTATATACATGATAAGAGTCCTTCTCCTAAGTGGCATGTGAATATGGTTGAAGTCCCATACCCAAAAAGAATTATTGAATCTAAGTGTGGAAGGTCAGATTCCATACCTTTTTGTTTCATGATTGAGTGCTTTGAGAGTGTTTTTATGACTTGTTTATTTGTTTAGCATGTGATTTACCTATATTTATGTATAAGGTCATGAATATGGTTGAATATAATATATTGAATTCTTGTTGATTGATGATTATATTTTACCCTTATCCTTGAGTTACATGCTAGCACTCTAATCACCTATCATCTCTGAATGCTATGTCCCTATGCGACATAGGGGCTGGAGCATCATCTTCTCTTCCTGCATAGTGATTAGGTTATTAAAGCGGTTTGTGAGTTGATGTTGGAGTGGTGAACTTCCTTACCTCAGATAACATTCCATCTTGGTCCCTATCTTTATACTTTGTCTTATTTTTACTTGGTTTGGCTATTTTTGGAGGCTTGTCACGACAAATACATTTCTTAACATCGGTTTGTATAAAGGTATTATGGATGACTGTGCACTTGGGTATATTGGTTATTTTGAGAAATCTAATGAAGTGCTTAAACATGTTTAGGTTATAACTTGTAGTATGCTTCCCGTTATCTTATCTTATGGTTGGGATTTTTCCGACCGTTGTGATTTATATTCATGATTAGGTTAGGTTATTGGGGCGACCTCCGGTTCATGTAAGCTTAAGATTCTCTAATGGAATGGACTAGTTTCGGTCTTTCAGTTGCATGGCCTAATTGATTTCATACTCTGAATAGAAGGCTCAATCTTCCCACGTAAGATAACTCATGAGAGAAGTAACCAAAAACCCTACAATTATAACATGCCCCTGGCACTCTACGCTATCTGGATGGTCCTACTAATAAAGAGTGGCCACCTCATCTTAAAAATCATAAATGTGCACCCTTCAATAGTTGAATACTACTCTAACCACCAAAACTACTATAATCGAGTTGACCCCCATTTGATATTTTAAGAACTACATTTACTAGCCTATAAGACTGACCCTGATTCTGATAAGGCTGATACTAGGGGCACCTACTCTAAGATCCTTGGCCTCTAAACTATGAGCCACTATGGCTCCACTATAACTACCCAAATAGAGGCGTCTCTTATCACGCCTCCTTGGGCCTTACAATCCATCTTCTCTATAGAATAGACATCACTAGTAATATAAAAAAAAAATACTTTCTGAAGTCCCCAAACTCTGAGTAGCCCTGTGGAGCGATAGTCTCTACCCTCTAATAAAACAATGATCCTCTCATACTCTATAGGAAGAATCATATAAGCATGACTTTCTAGCTCATAAAAGCTTACTTCATACTCGGCCACATCCATAAAACCCTATCTCAAGGCAAAAAAGTCATCCCTAAGGCACTCGTACATGCTGCAAGGCATATACTTCCCCAATAAAGACTAGGAGAATTGAGTCCAAGTCACAAGTGGAGATCCAGCTGGCCTGGAATCAAGATAACCTCTCTGATGCTTCACTTCTATTTCTAGTAGATAGTTAGTAAAATCAACTTTGCACGACATAACAAATGCAAAATTATGTATCTTTTACTCACAATTGCTAACAAATGTTGGTGGAGTCAACCTCAGTAACCGACACAGTATCTCTACTTTTCTACTGACATAAATAGTTGGGCTATTATTTGTTGTAGTACTATGGTACTGGTGGAAACTCTTCCCTTAGAGCCGTAGATACAGGATAACCCATAAATCAATACCACCTTGTGTTACTGGATGAGATCCATTGATTTGTGGACCACCAACTAACCCTCAATAACTAAATCAACACATTACAAAAAACCAAAGATGATATTATCAAAGGAGCCTGGTTTGCCCCCTGACCCATCTATTGTTGTGGCAGTGGGATCTTTGGAGCTATCATTGGTTTAGGAGCAGTAATAGGATCTCGTGATGTATTTTGATACACCGGCTTTTGATGGTACATATTTCATCTTTTAAAAGGGATAATTGTTCATTTTTTAGCAACTATTAGGGGTATTTGATGTGTTTTGTTCTTGTTTTAAGGAATTAAACTTAGAAATATGAAAGTTTGGGAATTCCAGCAAAAAAGGTAGTATGACAAGCTTATCGACTAATCGTCAGAAACTGATAGGTCATCGGACCACCATCGCTATAAAATAGAATGTCAAGAACTTTTGAAGATAGATGATGACCCTCGTGATAAACCATCAAAGGTATTACATACTGGGCTAAATCATTGATATCAACCAGAATACAGGATTATTGTCATGACCCGATTTATGGATCATGATGACACCTACTTTATCCCACTAGTAGTTAAGACAAACCATAACCTGGAGCTAAATGCAATAGGTTAACTTTGTAGAAAATGCCCAACATGGGCGAAAATCAACAACACAACTTATAAATAAGCATAATATTTGAAATAGACAATAATAGTCAACCTAGATACCATCACATAACCTGATAGAGTTAGTACAAGAGCATTTAGTAATAATAATACAACACAAGTCTTAAAATAGTCAACATAATCATATCTTGAATATAAAGACTAGACATGAAAGATTGGAAAAAATAGGTGAATTTGACTCCAAGAGCTCACCCTATCTCTGGATATCAACACAACATGAACGTAGATCAATGGTGGCAACTAGTACTCAAATTTACACCAAAAAGGTATAGAAATGTAGTATAAGTATAAAAACCATGGGTACTCACTAGAAATTATTGATCAACTTAGATAAATTATAATTTAAATATGATAAAATTCTAGATAATATAATGAAGTCAAGGTAGGAACGAACCCAAATCATCTCCAACGTTGGTGTGCATAAATAGGTAAATAAACTAAAATATAAGATAATATAACATAAAACATCAACACCCGCAATCATAACTACAAAATTGGCTACCATATGTCAATTAGTGTGAAAAAAGTAAACAACCCATCGCAAGTCCCCATAAGAATAAAAGTTACAAACAAGATAAAATAGCCAACCACTATTATTTATCAACTCTCATAATACAACTAGAATTCATTCAAGTCATGCCATAATATAGCCATTGTTTGTCCATATTCATCATTTATCAACTAATCAATGCTTATCAACTAATCATTATTTCACTAGAATCCATCTATATCATACCACATTATAACTATTTCCTATTTTTAGACTTAGCTTGATTATAAATCTCACACCCCAATGTCAACATATCACAACAAGTATATCGTCATGGTATAATATGTATATCCAGACTCAAATAGGTATATATATAATCAACAGTCCAACTTGAACTGGTAAGTATAATTAATAGCCAGACTCAAATTGGGTAAATATCATCAATATCATATGTATCTTCCGAACTCAAACCGACAATTATAAATATATCAACATAATAAATAGTATCATTAACAACAAAAGAATAGCATAATTAAAAGGCATCAATCCTCGCATCAACCCACATATCCATCAAGTGTCAAGGTTTCTCAATATTCCCTCAATAAGTATTTCCAAGAGTAACATGTGTATAAAGGTCTACATAATAAAATATGCATCTTGGACTAAGGTAGGACAAGGGCCGACTTTTAATCCCCAAAGTTACATTCTAGGCAAATTCTACCCAAACTAGGCTTAAGGTATCAAAATCAACTTTTAGATCTTAACAAGCCTCAATTATCCCTACGATTGGAAATTTACAAAAAAAGATGAGCAACTAAGTCGATTATGTCTAAAGTATGATTTTCAATTAGCTTAAATGGTCCTACAAACGCAAATAACTTAAATCATCATACCAACACCTAACCTCTCTAGCATAATATCATAAAAATACTATGAAAAAGTTCAATATAACAAGGGGTAAAACCTATCCTACCTCAATGTTGAAGAAAGCTCAAATATCTCAAAAATCACTACTCTTCTCTTCGGAGAAGCTTTCGCAAGATTGATGAGTGATGATTTTATAACTCATTTTCACTAGACATGCATGCACACTACTATATTTTGTATAAGCAAATAAGGCATCATCATGATTTAAATGCACTAATATCCATATTTGTAGGTATATAGTTGAGAAGGTGAAAGATGTGGATTAGAGCTAAAAAGGGATCAAATGGAAGCAAAAGGAGTGTAGTTGGAGATCTACAACAGTTCATCCTCAGTTACCGCAACCATAGTCCTCAGTACGTGGTCGTAGTCAGTAAAGATAGTCAGCATAATGCAATATGGAACACAACTGCGATCATGTAGCAGCAGTCGCAGTTGAACCTGTACGATTGCGGTTCAGCGAGAATATAACCAAGGGTAGTTTTGTAAAATTGCATAGATGAATCGCAAACCCTATTTAGGCAAAAACCTTTTCTTATTTGGGTATTGCTTACCTCATAGACAATTTCGAATTGAAAGCAAAAAACCCTAATTGGGCAACTGTGTAACTAATTATGGAGGCTTGATTTCTTAGTATTTTGTGAAGAATGAATGCTTTTGATAATTCAGATGTTATATCTTTCCTTACTTTCTTCATGAGTAGCTAAGTAAATTAGTCTTGGGATTATATTAAACTAAAGTGTAATTGTATGTGGGTGTTGTTGTGTTTGCATGATTGTTAGTTGTTGAGTATGGATTCTACCATTTCTTAAGTTTATGAGTTGGATTTTGTGGGTGAAAACAGCAAATCTCCAAATGGGTTTGATTGGTGGAAACCGCAAACTCTAGAAAACCTTTATCATCTTTGAAATAGGGATCAAAGTGAACATATGGCAACCCATAACATCATTAAAAGAGGGTTATGGAGAGACAATACAATGGTGGACAATTAAGCCGATGGTTTACTACCTTATGAAATCTTAGAAATAAGCGTAATTGGTGTGTAAATCATGTCAAGAGCATCATCCTAGAAATAGTGATGCCTGATTGAGGTTTTGGATGATTACGAATTATACACTTGTTAGGTGCTCGAAAGAGCTAATGGGTGAAATCATTGTAGTTTTATTGAATGATTGACCATAATGACCTTCGACTTAGCCTATCCTTCAGTTAACAACTAAGTTTCATGTTGAACCATCATCAACCCACATACTTTTACCTTTAGGTATAAATAATCCCAAGATCTCCTAAAATCTTGATTTTAAATCAAAAGTGTCATATTCGGTATTATTAGTAAAAATATCATTAAAAACCAATCTTAAGCTAATTCCCCCATTTTATTTTACATGTCATATTTATAGCATCTAGGTAACCTTTTAGTAATTTGAACACCCATAGGACTTGAATTTATAATTCACTCCTTGTGGATTCAACCCCAACTCAAGTTGAGTAATTGGAAATGACTACATCACCCTTAAACATTAAAGTGAGTTAAGCTTTATCAAAACAACGCCTTTGCCGGGGAGTGAAATATAGATTTCACTTATGCGGTGTGTTTCTTACTTGGGAATACCTGGGTTGGTATAGTTTACTTTATTTATTATTTTTGAATTATTTTTTTAGATGATTGAAGTGTTAACGGAACAATGAGTGATAACGCCAATAATATGGGCCTCTTTGATGGTCCCCCAAATGATGAGGTCTAACTAAATGAAGTGAGCCAAACAAATGCAATCTGTATCCCACCATCTAATGGGAACAGATTCTTCTATGTGACTAGTATTGTGATTCACATATTGCAAATAAAAGGATTGTACGGGGGTCAAGCCTTTAAGGACCCAAATGTCCATTTGAAGAATTTCGTGGAAGTGTGTGTGCCATTCAATATAACATACATTACTCTAGAATCCATTTGGCTTCACCTCTTCCCATTCTCAGTAACGGATGAGGTGGTTTTATGGCTTCACTCACTTCCACATGGCTTAATTACATATTGGAATGATCTTACTATAGTGTTTCTTGATAGATTCTTTCCACAATCTAAAATGCTTTAAATGCGGGATGAGATTGTGAATTTTTGGCAAATAAATGGATAGATGTTGTTTGAAGCATGGGAATATTTTAATGAAAAATAGGCCTAATGCCCAAATCATGAAGTCCCAAAGAAGATGCTTCTTGAGATCTTCTACCATGCCTTTGATCCATTAAACAAAATAGTGGTGGATAACGCAGTGAGTGGCTCTATAGTAAAGATGCACCACCATGCGGCCTTTCTATTGATAGGAGAAGTGTCAAAGAAAAATTGGGATTGACATACCCGGGATACCAAATTTCCCAATATCCTTTCCACTACTTCCATGGTTAAGAATGAACAAAGAAAAAGGGATAAGGAAAAAGAGGAAAAAATAGTAAAAATGATGACCCAACTTGTGCTCTTAACAAAGCATGTTATGGGAGCACCTGGGAAAGTGGTAAATGTTGTAGCATCAAAATATTATGAATATGATAAAGAAGAAAAGAAGTTGGATGAGGAAATCTGGTATTTTGCTAACTACTCAGGGGATTCCCACCCCGCCTATCAAAGGCAAAGTGATAATCAAGGTTGGATGGACCACGAATAGGATAGATATTAGAGGGAGAGAGAGTGTGATTATGACCGTTATGTTCCCCCTCATTATCAAGATAAGACCAACGAATCAAGTACCACCGACCTCGTGAAATTCAAGATCAAGGATGTGTTAGAGAGAATATTGAATAGAGTGGAAGGTACGGACAAAATGATCTGTGAGTTGAAAGGTGACTTTTCTTAACTATATCAAACTATGGTGTCTCACTCCACCTCTATCAGCCAATTGGAAAACCAAATTGGGCAAATCTCCATGCAATTAAATTCTAGGCCTAGAGGTGGACTCCCTAGTGACATGATTCCTAATCCAAATAATGATGCTTAAGCTCTAGCAATTGTCACAAGGAGTGGAAAGACACTTTATGAGCCCTCTAATGGAGACTTCAGTGAGAAAATTCCCAAAGATAAAGCAAATGAGGTGTTGCCTCAAAGTTGAGAAGAAAATGATGAGTAAGAGACCGATAAAAGTGATAAAGAAGCGGTGAGGCTAAAAAGCCATAAAATGGAGCAAGGCCCACAATCCAAGTTCTTCCCCTATTCCCTCAATGCTTGCATAAAAAAGAGGAAGGTGACAAATTGAGGAAGTTCTTAGTAAAATTTAGCAATCTATCAATAAATATCCCGTTGCTCGATTCAATCCAAGAGATCCCGGGATACGCTAATCTAATGAAAAATTTGATGTCCAAAAATAAGCTTGTTGAAGGTGAAACCATTGAGATCACTCATGGGTGTAGTGCTATCATGGATATTAAGGTTGTGGAAAAGAAAGATGACCCTGGAGTATTCACCATTCGTGCATAATCGGGAAACATGAGTTTGCAAAATCTCTATGTGACCTTGGTGCGAGCATTAACTTAATGCCTTTTGTCATCTATAAGAAGCTTGGATTGGATGCCCCTATACCAATCTTTATACGACTCTTAATGGCAGACTGGTCTATCAAAAAGCCAGTGGGAATTTTATTTGATGTCCTTATTAAAGTGGACGAGTATAGACTTTCAGAGGATTTTGTGGTATTGGATTATTAAATGGACGAAGAGGTACCTATCAACCTTGGCCGCCCTTTCTTAGCTACCGAAAGAGACATTATCGATTTGGAGATAGGGGAAATAAAGTTTAGGGTACAAGAAGACGAGGTCTCTTTCATAATATGCAAGACAAAGAAGCAAACCACAGAGCTCCAAGTTGTTTCTGTGGTGGTTGTAGAGAGTGAGACGGTGAATGAGGAGGGGCTTGAGGACCCTCCTTGAATATGGTTGAAAGAAGATGTTGTTCCACGATGTTAACTACGGTGCTAGGTGGGAGGCAACCCACAAATGACACAAAATGGCTCGTATTCTTTTTTCATGTTTATATAGCATATATGTTGGCTTTCGTATATAAATAACTCATGCATATGTGTCAGAATGGAGTGCATTGGATGAGCTTGGAAATGGAGAAGTATGTAATTTTGCATTGAAAACTATACAGGGGGAAAATTTGTAAAAATTAAGCAAAGAGCTGAACTGGGGAAAACATGGTCCCTAGGAGCGATTGCAGTCACCTACATGTCCACGATCACGACCACCTGACCGCGGTCGCGGTCATTTCAGTCGCTTAATCACTAATTCCCCCCATTTCCCTTAGACTCTCTTTCGAGTTTTACTCTCTAATTAGGCTAAATTCTAGCCAAGTTTGTGAGCTCTCCAACAGTATCCTTGCATCTCTCTTGCATCATAAATCCAGTAGGTATCATGAATCCATGATCTTATTTTTTAAAATAGGACCTAGAATGCATTATTAAGAGAGTGCCTTAAGTCTTTATTGTTATGTTTTCCATTTTGTCACACTTGGTATTGGTGTGTTGGCTGCTTGAGTAAGGTGTTCACACATCTGGGAAAATCTTGAATGCCCAATAATGTCTGAAAAATATTGTCAAATAAAGTATGTACACCAAGTGTTTGACACATTGCCCAAATGAACTTTCAATAATGATATTAGCATTCTAAAGGCACATTTAGACAATTGTTAGCATTTTTTAATTGGTCTTCATGTGAATCAATATTGTAGAACAGTCTAGTGGCCTACAAATTTAGAAGAAATTTAAACACAAGGAGATGGTATAAAACTAGTCCCAGGTATTGTGACCATGGTCAGGTAGCCACGATTGTGGCAATGCGAACGTGGTCATGGCCCACGATTGTGGTAACCTGGGCCAGTTTCCTGATATGCCAAAAATCCTGCACTTTCAATTTTTAGCCTAACACCACCAAGCACCCATTGCAATAATCTTTAGTGAACAATTTGGTACAGTTTGCTTGATAAAATTTCATTTATTAATGTAATGTGTGCCTAGTACTTTTAGGACAACCTCATGGACAAGTATGATCATATCCTATTCATGGCACCCAAGTGCCACACTCAGTACTACAGTGATCATCCGAGAACAAAGCTGCTCCTGGAATGATGTATTTGCTTAGATAAAATACCAGAGAAACTATCTGCATTTCATAACAAACTTGAAGTCACAGGGTGGTAGTGCTTTGCCTCAGATCCCTACATTGCAAATGAACAATGGGTCCATAAATTTTATGCTATATTAGCGAAGTATTCTTCTCGGACCCATTCAATGTGCCTACTAAGATTTGGGGCAAACCGGTGAAAGTTAGTACTAAGAAAACCAATGATGTTTATGGGATCCAACATGCAAACATGGGTGAATTCAAAGAAAAGGGGTGTAAACCGGGGAGCTGGTTGTCGCAATAGCTATGCGCTAGAACGAATGTCTTTTGGGCAAAGACTAAAAGTAACATCTCCATGAATGACTTCACTTTCGAAGCTCAGATATGGTTGCACATTATTTGTTGCCTAGTATCTCCTTGCACCCACATGATATCAGTCCTAGATTCGCATGCTCGAATGGTTTCTTACATTCTAGATGGCATACCTTTGGATGTTGCTCATCTTGTGGTCAATGAAATAAATCACTTCAACAACCAAGGGGTATACATATATTCTTCCCCTCTTTGATTACTGATCTTTGAAGGAGAGTGGGGGTTGAAAAGTATTCTAGTCACACATGGGTGCACTCCCATCTACCCCTTACGGATTTGAGAAAAGGGCTCACCTGACAAAGAAAAGAAGAGAAAGATCGACTTGGAAAAGTCTGCATATATTAATTCTGAGTCTCATAGGTCAACCACTATTGGACCTCTTGAGAAGATTAGAGTTGATATTGTAGCCATAAGGGAGGTTATGTCTAGTTTTCCTCAAAGACCGAGTGAGTCTTCCACCACCTATCAATCATATATGTCATGTGCCCATTATGAGAAATATAGGGAGGCCCACATGATGAATAAAGTTACCATTGATAAGATTGAGAAATCCTATTCCTCTCTTGAAAAGTCACACTAAGACCTTCAAATCGCACATTAAAAAATGTTTAAAAGGGAGAAGAAAAGGGATAAGTTCTTTATCAAGATGTAGAAGGGGGTGAAGGGCCTATAGAAGGTCCTAAAACCCTGAGATAGACTTCCTTCCTCTTAGGTAGAGAGAGATGATGAGGCCCTAGTCGAGGGGTCCGATCTTGAGGAGAATGGTAATGATGTAGAGTCCGAGAGTGATAGCAACCCTTGATGCAGTTTCAAGGAGCACCCTTATCTCTTTTACCCTTGATTATTTATACAGTGGGGACACTGCTACCTTATCTTTTAGGGTGTCTTTTTATTCATTTGATTTGGGCCTATATTATTGATATTTCTACATACTTTTCTCCTCTTTTGGATAATTCTTAATTTTATTTGGACTGTAATATTTGTTCACTCTAATGGTGCCCACATTTGCATAGATTAGTTACTTTGTTCTTAGTTTGTTACTTTAGTTTATTTTTAATTGATGAGCTTTTCCCAATGATAGATTGAGTGACCACATTCTTAAGGGGAAAGTATCGTGGTAGGAATATTATCCATGGATGCAATGGAAGTCTGAGTACCCATGGCATTAGGGTCATAAATGCAAGAAAAGTCTTAGTACTTGTGGCATTAATGAATTGGGATGGCATTCATACCGATTGGTGAAGTCTGAGTAGCCATGTGGGTGGTCCACCCGTATTAGAGCTTTAATGTGAGACAATAACTTGGGTTGTTTCCATGATTAGCAAATTATGTGTGGTGCGGATGAAAAACAAACAACCCCCTCTGTCTAAAATTTTTTGCAAAATTTGACGGCATGGACGTGAGCAACCTTGTAACTAAACTTTCCCTACTTTTACGAATCCGAAAAGTGAATTCAAAAAATATTTCGTACTCTATTTTTATTTCGAGCGAGAGGAACAATTGAACCCCCTTGACAAGCTTCACATTGCATGTTTATGATCTTACTTGTCTACATCTCATGTGTACTTGTACCATCTAGAACTTGCCACATTAGTCTTTCAAGACTAAAATTTGATTGTGATTGGTTGGTAAAATGATCATAGGCTATCTTGTGACATTGGAAGCCCATTTTAGCCTAAAATTCCTACCAATACATAGGAGTTACCCCTAGTCACCCTCTTTGAGCCTTTGGACTTTTCTTTGGCAAACACATTACAAGCCTTGACCCTTCTATTTTTCCTATTTTGAACCCTAGCCTCCTTGAACTTATGAATACAATTTAAGGATAAAAGCCTAAGTTAGGGGTGGTGGAAATTTAAAAAGGTATAGTTGGAACATAAAGTCATAAGAAAGTGGATACAAGCTAAAGGGGATAAAGCAAAATTATTAGAAGAAATAAAAGATCCAATAAATAAAAGTAACGTATGATTTATGCACAAAAAAATAGAGAGGGAAAAACAAGAAAACGCATAGTAGGCAAAATAGTGAGGAAAGAAAAGTGGCCATATAGCAAAGAGTGAAAAGAGTGTGATGTAGAAGTTCAAGGAGTGTTTAGCCATGTTGTCCTAAGTTGATATACTAACCTACCCTAAACCTACATTACAAGCTTAAAAAATCATTTATGATTCCCAACCAAGTGTGGTCATTGTAGTGGCAATTGAAAATAGCGGCAAGTCTATGTCATAGTACTTGTTAACATTGAAAATTTCTTGAAAGAGAGAGTGTTTTCACTTAAACTCCTTGTTTTAGTATTGGTAATTGTTGTGAGGAATTTTCTTTCTTGTGAGGAGGCATATGAACAAGTTGAGGTGGGTGATTTTGTCATCTTTGACACAATAAAATAAAAGGAAGAATATTATGGTTGAGTTACGAGTGAGTAGTAATGGTCACATGGTTTCTCCTCAAATTCTATTACATCCTCATCTCATTTTATGTTGAGGGACATCGTTAAAAATTATTTTGCCCATGTATGAAGAACTTTTTGTGGTAATAATCAAATTGGAGTCATCATGATTAATGGGTAATAGAGTGTGGGCATACATGTGAAGTTTTGTTAGGGAAAAGGGTGGTGTTGCTTGAGGACAAACAAGGTTTTAAGTTGGGGCTTGTTGATGAGTGGTGATTTTACAACTCATTTGCACCAAACATGTATGCACACTACCATGTTTTGTATAAGAAAATGAAGCATCGTCATGATTTAAATTCACTAATATCCATATTATGTAGGTATATAGTTGAGAAGGTAAAAAGATGTGGATTGGAGCTAAAAAGGGATCAAATAGAAGAAAAAGGAATGTAGCTGAAGACCTGGAGCAGTTCAGCCTAAGTTACCATGACCACGGTCCTCAGGCCGTGGTCACGGTCAATCAAGATGTTCAATGTGATCATGCAGCACAACTACAGTCATGTAGTAGCAGTCGCAGTTGAACCTGTACGATTGCCGTTCAACGAGAATATAACCAAGGGTATTTTTGTAAAATTACATAGACGAATCCCAAACCCCATATAGGCAAAAACCCTTTCTTATTTAGGTATTGCTTACCTTATAGACAATTTCTAATTGGAAGCAAAAAACCCTAATTGGGCAAATGTGTAACTAATTATGGAGGCTTGATTTCTTAGTATTTTTTGAAGAATGAATGCTTTGGATAATCCAGATGGTATATATTTCTTTACTTTCTTCATGAGTAGATAAGTAAATTAGTCTTGGGATTATATTAAACTAAAGTATAATTGTATGTGGGCGCTGTTGTGTTTGCATGATTGTTAGTTGTTGAGTATAGATTCCACTATTTTTTGAGTTTATGAGTTGGATTTTGTGGATGAAAACCCCAAATCTCCAAATGGTTTGATAGGTTAAAACCCGAAACTCTAAAAACCCTTTATCATCTTTGAACTAGGGATGAAGGTGAACATATGGTAACCCATAACATCATTGAAAGAGGGTTATAGGGAGACAATACAATGGTGAACAATTAATCCTATGGTTTACTACATTATGAAATCTTATAAATAAGTGTAATTGGTGTGTAAATAATGTCAAGAGCATCATCCTAGAAATAGTGATGCTTGATTGAGGTTTTTGGTGATTACGAATAGGACACTTGTAAGGTGCTCGAAAGAGCCAATGGGTGAAATCGTTGAGGTTTTATTAAATGATTGATCATAATGACCTTCGGCATACCCTATACTTTAGTTAACAACTAAGTTTCATGTTGAACTATCATCAACCCACATGTTTTTACCTTTAGGTATACATAATCGCAAGATCTCCTCAAATCTTGATTTTAAATCAAAAGCGTCATATTCGCGTATTGTTAATCAAAAAAAACATTACAACCCAATCCCAAACTAATTCCCTCCAATTTTATTTTACATGTCGTGTTTATTAGCATTCTCGAAACCTTTTAGTAATTTGAGCACCCATAGGACTTTAAATTTATAAGTTACTCCTTCTGGATTCGACCCCAACTCAAGTTGGGTTATTGGTTATGACAGCCTCACCCGCAAATATGAGAGTGACATGAGTGTTATCAAATATGCTAAGATATCAAACCATATTATACACATCAATACAAAAATAATGATACCCATATTACACTATTGTGTTTTGGGTCCAAAAATCATCCAAAATCCCATGTGGATCCCATTTACGAAAAATAACATTTCAGAAACCAACCCAATGTTCCCCCATGCTCAAGGAGACATTTTCCTCTAAAATGGGTAAAATCGAGCTAATTTAGGGATAAAATCAAGCCCCCAAGGTTTTGGTATTTTTTAACAAGAAGTGGATTTCTATAATGAAATCGGTAAAATCTTACAACAAATTTGAAGATAATCGCACGAAAACGTATTAGTCATGCTCTGAAATCACCCACACGCTCCAATTTTAAGATATATCACATTTAGGGTTTTAGGTATCAATAAAATGGATAAAGAATGGGAAAAATCATGCAAAGAGGGTCCATTTATACCCATATCAGGTTCTCAAGTCTCGTGATTGCGACCCGATTTTTACGATCGCCATACATGGAGATAGGGTTAGAACATGCTATCGTGACATCCCCTTATCGCAATCACAGTCTAGTGGACTGTTCAAGGAGATGCATTCATGACTAAAAGTGTCAAAATCATGGGACTTTCTTTCCTTCTTAAGGAGTCGCAATTGCGACCAAATCCATTGGGATCACAATCCATTGGAAAATTTTCCAAGTATTTGCCAAGCCCTCGGGATTCATCTAATATACTGTATATGCAAATGAACTATGTAACCATACCAAATTTGACATTCCAAAGTCAATGGCTTAGTCAAAATGAGCCCACATCCAATTTCCAATTTATTATCTTTCCGACCATTAGGTTAAAATGATCCCAGGTGCCTTGAGACCCAAACCAAGAGTCCTTATAACCTAAATCGATATTTCAGAGCTGCTGGAATAGTTAGAATTTGCATTTAAGGTTGTTTGGTAGTTGTTTTTTCACGATGTCCATTTGAAACTTGCAAAGACTTCACAATAGAAACTAGCTCTAAAAACAAAAAAAATGCCTGATAACTAAACTTTCAGTTCCAGCAATTCATAAATGACTTGGGTAAGCTATGAAAAAGGTCAAATAGTGAACATAAGAAGAAATATGGAATATTACCTAAAGGGTCATTATAATTATTCAGGTAGGAGATGAAAGAAGTAGGGTTGCTTATCGGATGGATCAGATGGATAAATATTCTTAATTGGTTGGATTATTAAAATATCAACTTTTAAATATACTAATCCACTAGGCAACCAATACAAAATTGGTTGGTTTAGTTCAAATTAGTAATTATCGGATGGTTAACGGATGTTGTATTGGCTCAACCATTTTATTTTCTCTTCTTACAATTTCATAATTTTACTCACCAATATATTGATCTACCATTAATAAAACATGTAGCTCTCTTGTCATAATCGAACGTCTTGAAAAGAGAGTAAAAAAACTTGTTTTTGTTTGATCTTTAAGGAGCGACGCTTTAGTTTGATCAATTTTAAGGAGCAGTCGAACATTAAATGGATCTTTTGGGTTAACAATAGGTACTTTAAAGTATATAGCTAATATTAAAAATTAAATATACTAGTTCTTAATGGGTTAATAGTTTACTCAATAAGAAAATTGAGTTATGCACCACCACATCGATAAACCATTACCTATTAAATTTTAATATATTTCCCAACCGTTAATTCAATAACCCAATACCAATAAGCCAATAATTAAATTTTTTGCGGTTGGTTTATCAGTTATGGTTCGGTTTTAAACATCCCTAGAAAGAAGCATAGGCCATTATACTTACAATGGACCATTGCCTTATCCATTGTCACTAGCCATAAGGTAGTCAAACACTGGAATATCAACAACCATTCAACCGATGAACCGTCGCCGCCCCGGTGAACCACCAGTCGCTCTATTAGTGTTGATGTGGTAGCCTAAGTTTAGATTTAACTTTTAAATCCAAACTTTTTTGGGAGAGTATAAATACCCAGTTTGGGGTTAGAATAGGTAAATTTTGATTAGTGTGAGATTTATAATGTAAGTTTGATGTGTGAAACAAGTTCAAAGAATAACAACATCTTGTTTTACTTTGGAATTTTCATTGGGAATTCTAATTTCTTGGGATTTTAAGTTAATTCTGAAATTTTATGAAATTAATATTTATATTTAAATCCTAATCATATGTGCCTAGAATTCCCATAACTAGGGTTATGAGAGCTTTGGTGTGAATAAATTCTAGGGTTGTGGGAATGCTGTATTTCTAATAACATTGTAGTTATATCACTTTCCCTTTATTTTTATGTCTTCTCTTGGTTAAGAACTGTGCCCAAAAACATAACTTGCTTGACCAAAGAAGTTAATATTGTAAAAAGAGAATAGTTACAACACATTAGAGTTTTACCCTTTAATCCCAAGATTGATGCCTTAATTAGATTAATCTCTTGGAGAATTGGTTGAAATAACTCTTGTGCACTTTAAGTTTGAAGGAATCAAAGGAAATCCATCTTTGAAGGTTGAAAAACACATGGATTGGAAATTTGTATAAACCTCTCTATAATTGTTATTGTTGATATATGTTCTTAGAGAACATAACCCTAAAGGATTGAAACACCTTTGTGAACATATCCCTATTTTCCTATTCTCATTTTTTAACATGTTGCAAAGAACACATTGATTAACCTAAGCTGAATCCACTAAGTTTAAATTTAATTCAAAACCCCTTAATTAAAGGAAACTCATGATTAAAAGTATTTTAATTCACATACAATTTAATTAGCACCATGCTCCCTGTGGGATATGACCCCAACCTTTGTTGGGTTATATATCTTACAATGACCACTTATACTCTTACAAGAGTTTTATAGTTTGGGCGTATCAAATTTTGGCACTATTTTCGGGGAATACAATTGTCAGTTAAATTATTATGCATTAACTGACTCTTAGTCAAGTTTCCTAATTTGACTTTTGTTTGTTATTTTTGTTTTCGAAGTCTATAGAATATGTTTGCCATGAACTCATCGTCCAGGCGATCCTCTAGTACTATTTGATCTCTAACTTACACGAACTTTAAGAAGGAATATGGAAACTTAACAAATGGCCAAAATATTGGTTGTACTAGCCGCTGCACAAGTTAACCAATAGAATATTTTTGCACTTGAATGTGTTCTGAATGAGGATGATGAGGATCTAGGATATGATGAGTTGGTTTACCTGATAAACAGGAGATGTTCTTATAATGTCGCACCATCTAATTGAAATCAACAAGTATAAGGTAGAGGATGCCAACAGCCTGTGGTGTAATTTGCCTTGGATGATGATAATGCTGACTAGATAAAGTTGGTGTTGTTGGAGCAACCATGCCACCCCATTGGCTCCAAAGCTGAAGTTCAACATTACTAGTGCAATTATTTAATTTCTCCACTCATAAGGGTTGTTTGGTGGATTACATGACAAAGATCCTAATATGTATTTGGTAAATTTTATCAACATCTACAAGTTGTTTGACTATCTTGTAATAGGACAAAATTCAAATTGTTTGAGGTTGTTTCTATTGTCTCTATCTATGGGGGAAACTCTATGGCTGATTGAATTGATACCCTATTCTATAACAAACTAGAGGCAGTTGAAAGGAGCTTTCATAGAAAAGGTCTTTCCACCTTATCGAATTTATAGTTGAGGGATGAAATAAGAAACTTTAGGCAACTGCCTAATAAAGCCCTTCATGAAACACAGCTTAGATTTAAAAAAAAGTTAATTCAATTCTAAAATCATAAATTGATGGATGAACAATCAATGGAGATATTCTATTAGGGTTTGAACTCAAACACAAAGCCAATAGTAAACAATGCAACTAGAGAAACTTTTTTTACTACACCTTTGCTGAGGCTACTAATATTTTGGATATGCTAATGAAGACATGTAGAGCTTGGCATACCAAGGCTTTTGAGAAACCAAGCAACACTTATTCAGGTGGGATGTTGGTTGAGAAACACCAAAGAAAAGAGGAATGTGACCAGGATAAGGTTCATATGAAGACATAGATGGATTTTCTCACTAAACATTTGCTCACAAGGTGGAAAAGGTCAAAGCAGTTGGATCTCATAGTAGGATAGTAGAATCTAATTCTGATGAGGAGGAAATCTACTTGAACAACCAAGGGGTTTTTCTAAAACACCCCAAATTCTTGATCCTTGAAAGCTTTATAAAATTTTATCCTTATTGTCCTGACTACGACTCAACCTACGAGTCGTAGGGTGTCTTGACGGGTCATATGACCCTAGTCGTAAGGTGTATAGTAAATAGTGCTTGATTTTCTCTCTTAATTATGACTTGAGGTTACTAGTTGTAAATAGCAATGACGAGTCTTTATGTCCAAATTGTAGGATGTCTAGTGTATGCCCAAATAGTTTTTGTGTTGATTACGACTAGACCCTACGAGTCGTAGAGTATCATTATAGGTTATTTTATATGAGTACTAGGGTCCACAGTGTGTGTGTGTGCCTGTTAGCACTGTCTTGACAATGACTCATGGATACGATTCATAATGAGTTGTGACAATTTGTTATAAGACCTATAACGGCTGACGATTTATTTTCTTGCTTTTAAATGGGGGTATTTTAGATATTTCCCTATTATTCCAATAATAACCCATGACCTATAAACATATTTGGGGCCCTATTTACATTAATAACACACACCAAACATTCTTTGTTTCCTCTCAAGTCTCTCGGGCATCCATACTTAGGGTTTCCAAGAAATGGGTGTAACACCCCGCACTTTCGGGCTAAGGTTTGAACCATCCTTTTTATGTGTATAAACCCGAACACAATGATTCTTTGTTAATATATGTGTGATGATCAATACTATAGTGTGTGAATACCTTTGAATATGAATTGAGGGGACAAAAATCCCCCAACTCAAAAACGAGTTGAAAATTTTTCTATCGATTAAGTTTTGATGAACATCTAAACTTGGGTCGACTTCCATTGACCATAATTTTTTGTATATAACAAATTAAGGGGCCTACTTTATATCAAATAAAAGTTCTTCAGGTATTATTTCCAACGCAACTAGCTTTACCTTAATCTTATATCAAAGTAGAAAGTTATGCTTATTTTATGTTGAAGTGTCAGTCTTCCAAAATGTGACGATGAGGCAGACAACTATCAATTACATGATGGCCTATCACCCTAGTCGTCAGCGTAGGGAAGTAAGTGGTAAAATCCATCCCAAAAGTAAAGACCTAGGTGATGACCTATCACCTGAGTAACGGGTTATCAACCATGGTCATCAACTGATGAAAATTTGCAATTTCTTTGGTTTGTTTAGGGGTATTTGGGTATTTTCCTCACCCTAAAACCTACCCTATGAATATAAATTGTATTCTAAGAGTTATAATCCATTTTACTATAAATTTTCAACATAAAAAATGCTCTCTTCACTCTCAAAATAAGATCAAACTAAGGTTTCCTCCAAGAACAAAAAAATCACGAATTAATCCTTAAGTTTAAGATTTCAAGAAAACGGATCAAGATTTAGGTTCCATCTTCCAAATCTTATCCATGGGATTTTTTATGAAAATTCATGTTTTCTTCAACAACTTTCCATAGGAATTGAACTATAACTATATATGTATGATTTTTGTGTGTTTTGAAAAGTTTATTGAGAGTATGAATGACCTAACTCCCTCTTCTTTATGATGTCTCTGATTTTCAAGTCTTCTAGATCAATTAAATGTATGATTTTTCTCAAAGAAAGTTTGTGCGTGAATCCTTTATTAATGATTATGGTATGATATGGTTTGTTACATGTTGAGAGTGGGTTTTTGAAAAAAAGCTTGTATTGTGTCAAAATGTACAACTCTATGGGTTTTGATAAATATAAACATAACCTGACCATATTATGGTTGTATCTTTGAGAGGGAATGTTTTGCTGAAAGCTCAATATAAAAACCTGTTGCATAATTTTCCCTCGCTAGATGTTAAAAATGTTGGGTGTCATTAGTATGATGATATGTTAAAAGGGCTACAGATTGATATGATGTATTTTGATTGACTTGCAAGTCAGGGTATGATGATACCCCATGATTCCATGCCCTTACGAAGAGAGTGTTGAATATTTGGAAAGAATGAATGTGTTTTCTTTAAAGAAACTAAAGTTGGTATTAAGAGAGCTAGTAGGTTACTTGAAGAAGGTGCTTGAGTGCAAGGGCTAACCGTCAGAAACCATAGTTGCCGATGCAAGAATTATGGTATATGATCCTACATAAAAGGACATTTTTAGAACATCTCACATGGGGGGATTTCCTGCGGTGTGCTCACATAGGGGGTATCACCACTCCAATCCTAGCGGCTACTTAGATTAGAGGCTTAGCCATCGTGTCAAGGATGGGTTCCACATACCCCATGGAATTTTGAATTTGTAGGGTGTACAACCTAGCTCAGAAGAATAACAGAGAGTGAGTCATGGTTTCAAGGAATTGTTTTGGGATTGATTAAAGTATGCCCATGTGCTTTACTTACATATTATGATCATTGTTTTATGAAATTTTCTCATCTATTTTTGTACTAAAAATATGCTATTTTAAGTTTTTTCACATACCAGTACATCTATATTGAGCCCCTATATTTCAAGATCTGAGACACAATCTCGAGGTCCCGCTAAGCCGTAGATTGATTGATCAAAGATTGGCAGTTGGTGAGCCTCCCTTATTCTTGAAGGCCTAATATATAATTCATTGTTATTTTATTTTGATTTAAAGTTCGATTGGGGGCCTTGTCCCAGTCTTCAGATGGAGGTTATTTTCAGTCAGTAGAGATTTCGCAGACTAGTGTTAGATTTTATTGATCTTTATGAACTTATTTCAATGTTTAGTAGTTTAAAATAAAAGTTGACCATGATTTTGTATTATTTTACATTCCGCATTTATCCTTTCTATTATATGAATGTATGCATGATTGCAAGCTAGAGGAGGGTGCTCAGGCCTTTACGGTTTGGAATGCCCGTTGCGACTAGGGCTTCATCTTGGGTCATGACAAACTGGGTATCAAAGCACAGCTCATGGTCCCAATGTGTCTATGAAATTATGGCTAGTAGAGTCTTGCTTATGGGTGTGTTGTGTACCACACTTATAATCAGGAGGCTACTGGACATTTAGAAGTTGTTTCTTATTCTTTCATACTCTAGTTTGTGCTATAGCGTCGTCCATAATAAATTTATCCTAAATTAGTTCCTTGTTCTAATTTCATGGGTCATGCCTCATTGTTGAGGCGATACAAGTCTAAGAGTCTAGCTCCCACAGTGGGTTGTTCTCTCTAATTGAGTTATCCATAAAAGTTATGAGATAGGACAAGGACTTGAGAGGCGTTCATTAGTGATTCAACTTGTATTGATTCGAGTGTATACCTTTTATCTTGATGAAATCGTGCTTTTCAGCCTGAGGTACGTAGTGTATTCCGTCTCCTTTTATAAAATTCTTGTTTTAAATGTTATGTATAAGGGTAATGATGTGTAGCAGAATGTGAGAACTATATTTCCACCTGAGTTGTAGTTTATTTTAAAGTGTCATGACCTATTGGTAGTGAGATGGGCCAAGAAGTTAGTGATATGAAGTCACAAGGTTAGAAGTCAGAGTAGGGGTGACTTTTGTGTAAATAAATAGTTTTAGTTGTATAACCATTGATTGAGGGGTGGTTTTCCATTTTATAGTGATAGACTTATATGGTAGCGATATTTGTAGATTGTATGGTAGCCTATGAAGGAAGTGATAAGATATGATTATTATTTATTCAAAATCGGGAAGGATCTCAAAATGGATAGTTATGGTAGTTGTAGAAATCATTCATAGGCTATGTATGGAAAGGGGTAGATTAGCCAATAAGTTATGGGTAGAAATCCATTATTGTACATAGAATTTTGAAGGTAGTGGTGATGTAAGCGTGGGTAAGTAAATAAGATGTGAGAGAGTGGAATAAGTAGATAAGATCGTAATGGGTTATAATATAAGATTTAGATAGACTATCCCTATTATGTGACTTTAGTCCCTTAATTGTCTTTTCTCTAGTAGTTGTAAATTAGTACTACATGGGAGGAAGTATGTAGAAGATTTGGAGGGGTAGAAATAATGTCATGGAGAGGATGAACTTATGGGCCATAGATAAATGAAATATGAGATTTTGGTTGATATTTCTATTTGATTGGTTAGTATAGTATATGCCATGCTCCATATGATTGGCATTGTTAGATAATAGGCTTGAGCTTAGAAGTGAAATGTGGTGATAAGAATAGTAGCTTAAGACTAATGATGTGTTTTTTTAGGGAACAAACTTGTAGGCTTGATGGGAGGTGTGCAATAGCCTAGGTTAGAAACTGGTGGAAAAAAGAGTGGACAATTATGATATATTTATATGCATGGGATTAGTGTTAGAACAATGAATTATGGTTGAGTCATTAAGTAGTTAAGAACTTGAGTATAAAGGAATAAGTTGAACCCCACGTAGCAAGTTATTAGAAAAAGTTTTATGTGTATAATTGTTTAGTGTATCTAGATTTAATTCTTGAATTTGGTAGTATAGAGAAGTCTAGGGAGTTGATGTATGGTGTTCGTTATAGCAGAATTGAGAAAATATAAGTAGGAAATATATGCCTTTTGTATAGTTTCACAAACTTTGTTAAGTTATAAGTTGTATGATTAGAGGTGTAAAGCTAGCATTCTAAGGAATTGAAGATGGAGTGTTGAGTGATTAGAAGCATGGGTTTTTATGCCTATGAGGATGGTAGTCGTAAGTTAATGAACTTGGGGGTTGGAGGAAATTATTATTTAGTCTCCCTAGAAGGGGGAGGTTCTAGAAAGAATTTAGTATCTTTATATAATTATTAAGGGGAGTTTGTGTTCATGTGTATATTGATACCCCTTTGTGATAGGAGTGTGGATGGGTATGCTCATAAGAGTGGGAGTTGTAGAGTAATGTCTATAGAGGTTAGCGAAAGTTAAGAGTAGCATTTGTCAGAAAGCAAGGCCTTCAGAGTATAGTTTATCAGGGAGAGTTTAGAGTTTAAGTTTATAGTAATATCTCCTTTGCGTTAAGAGTTGTGGCTACAGATTTTGATGTGAGGTTATATCTATAAGTCTAGGGGTATGACTTTGGTCTAAGGGAGAGATGATGGATTAAAGTAGTTCCCAATTTTCTTGTGGTTTCAAGTTTCTAGTAAGAATCATGATAAATCAATTTCTATTCAAGCAACCTCTTCCTACTTCTATTTGAATGGACATTTACCAAATTCTTATGTATTCATGTCTTGCCTATGCGTAAGGTTTGGGTTCTCTATGTAACTAATGTAATGTTTTGACCTCCAAAAAAGAAGCAATAATGTCCCTCAGTGCTCCAATATTCCAGATATCCAAGCACTATATTATGTTGCTCATGATCCAGATCTATGTCTCACAGCATGCATGGTTTGAAGAAGAATTATGTTATTGTATGTCACTGAATCATTTTATGTCGGGATTAGCCAAAGTGCTAAAGTTTATGCTAACTCATGGAAAATTTCAGTTCTTTAAATGAGGATCAATTCGTCAAGTGGCAATCCTTGTCTTAATTGTTAACTACATAAATTTTGGCTTTGTGCCATATACCTCATGATATGTGCACCCATGTTTCTCATTGTGGTTTGTCCAAAGAAGTTATGTAGTGTTGTGTTTATGCCAAATGACTCTTTACTTATGATTCGTACACTTGATATATGAAGAACTTCATGTCTATTCTATCGTATCTTCACCTCATGTCACTCCTTGAGTAGTGTAATAAGTAGAAGTTGTGGTTTGACAAGTGTTACGTCCATTCATGATTCTTAAGCTCGGATCCCTTGATAACCCTCCGTATATTAGTATAATGGTGGTTATAGAAGCGTAGTAGTGTGTTACGTGGGGGAGTAGGTGTTTTTGAAGAATAAAATTTTGATATGATTTCTTGAGCTAAGGCTATACGAGAAAGGGGAAGAAGGAGATGAACTTTCGTTACGTGAGGTAGTTAAGAAGGGGTTATGTGGCAAAAACCTTAGTAAGAATGATTGAGTTGGCTGGTCTTAGTGGGGACATCTATGCAGTGGGTGTAGTAATGATTAGGCTTGAATGTTGTGATTGTTGAAAATACAAACCAATGTGTTGTAGGGTTAGTACTTGATTTAAAACTTGAGTGTGTTTGACAGTGGTGATAAGGTGAACTAAATCTTCTTAAGTAGATGTAGAATATGGAGTCGCAAAGCTTAATCTAACACTTCTTTTCTCCGAGCTAGGCTTCAACGTAGGAGTACTATGTAGTTGGACTCAAACTCATGTGGTTAGATGTGTATTAGGATAATTGTAAGTTGGAAATGATGAGGCATGTAATTTATTGTTTAGGGTGTAGACAAGTAGTGCCTCTAAGTTTAAGCCTTTTTGTTGTATCTGGTAAGGTGGAGAATGTTTTCTATTCTTATGTCTCATGAGAATCTCATCTCATGTCTTGAACCAATTTTAATCAAGCCGAGGATTCTTAGGAAAATTCATGTCTTACAATGTTTTGATCATGTGCCCAAAAACGCATGACAAGATTATGGCGACATCATGTTTCGTTATCTCATATTTTGTTCTTACACGTTTCCCTCAAGGTTATCATGAAGCTCGTTGGCTGCCTTTGCAAATTTTGTTGAGGAAAAAAGTTCAATACGATGTTACATTCTTTATTATATACTTTTAGAGCTTCAAAAAGTCCTTACCCATCATTCGGGGATGAATGATCCTAAGCTGGAGATAATGTAACACCCCGCACTTTTGGGCTAAAGTTTCAGCCGTCCTTTTCATGTGTATACACCCAAATCCAATGATTCTTTGTTAATATATGTGTGATGATCAATCCTATAGTGTGTGAATAGCTTTGAATATGAATTGAGGTCACAAAAATCCCCCAACTCAAAGACGAGTTGAAAACTCTTCTATAGATTAAGTTTTGATGAACGTCTAACCATGGGTCAACTTCTGTTGATGATAAATTTTTGTATATATATAATTATAGGGCCTACTATATATCAAATAAAAGGTCTTCAAGTCTTCTTTCCAACGCAACAGGTTTCACATTAATCCGATATAGGAGTAGAAAGTTATGCTCATTTTACTTTGGAGTGTCTGCCAAAATATGATGATGAGGCTGACGACCTATCAACTACGTGATGGCCTATCAGCTCTAGTCGTCAGCCTAGGGCTACTGTGGCAAAATCTAGCCCAAAATTGAAGACCTATCACCTGAGTGACAGGTTATCAACCATGGTCATCGATTGATAAAAATCTGCGATTTCTTTGATTTTTATAGGGGTATTTCAGTCTTTTCCTCACCCTAAAACCTACCCCACGAATATAAATTGTATCCTAAGCGTTATAATCCATTTTGCTATCAGTTTTCAACATCAAAAATACTCTCTTCACTCTCAAAACAAGATCAATCTAGGGTTTCCTCCAAGAACAAGAAAATCAAGAATCAATCCTTAAGTTCAAGATTTCAAGAAAACAGATCAAGATTCGGGTTCCATCTTTCAAATCTTATAATCTAAGATATGTGGGACTACTTTAAAAAAAACATGGGCATAATTTTTAATGTCTTATCAAGATTTAAAAGTCCCTAATTATGTTTTGTAATGAAGTGTTTGATATTGTTTTGAAAAGTAAGCATCATGGGATCTTTTTGATGAAAATACATGTTTTCTTGTAGCACTTTCCATGGGAATTGAGCTATAACTATATATGTATGATTTTTCTGTGTTTTGTAAAGTTTATTGAGAGCATGAATGACCCAACTCCCTCTCCTTTATGATATCTCTGATTTTCAAGTCTTGTGGATCAGTTAAAGTATGATTTTTCTCAAAGAAAGTTTGTGAGTGAATCATTTAGTAATGATTATGGTATGATATGGTTTGTTACATGTTGAGTGGAGGTTTTTGAATAAAAATCATGTATTATGTCCAAATTTACAACTCTATAGGTTTTGATAAATATAAACATAACATGACCACATTATGGTTGTATCCTTGGGAGGGGAATATTTTGATGTAAGCTCAATATGAAAACCTGTTGCATGATTTTCCCTCGGTGGATGTTTAAAATTTTTGGGGGTCAATAGCATGATGACACGTGAAAAGGGCTAAAGATTGGTATGATGTGTTTTAATTGACTTGCAAGTATAATGATACCCCATGATTCCATGCCCTTACCAAAATAGTGTCGAATGTTTGGAAAGTATGAATGTGTTTTCTTTAAAGAACTAAATGTTGCACTTAAGAGAGCTAGTAGGTCACCCGAAGAAGGCATTTAAGAGAAAGG
The DNA here is from genome assembly GCF_002878395.1 of Capsicum annuum. NCBI lineage: Eukaryota > Viridiplantae > Streptophyta > Magnoliopsida > Solanales > Solanaceae > Capsicum > Capsicum annuum. The sequence continues at coordinate 90,590,634 of NC_061113.1, forward strand.
GCTCATCGCCAGAAATTGTAGTTTTCAATGTGGGATTTATGATATATAATCCTCATGAAAAGATATTTTTTAGGACATCTCATATGGGTAGATTTCCTGTGGTGTGCTCATATGGGGGGTATCATCACTTCAATCCTAGCGGCTACTTGGATTGGAGGCTTGGCTGCCAAGCCAAGGGCGGGTTCCACATAACTTGTGGAATTTTGAAATAGTAGGGTAAACTAACTAGCTCAGAAGAATAACAAAGAGTGAGTCATAGTTTCAAGGAATTGTTTTGGGGTTCATTAAAGTATGCCCATGTGCTTTGCTTACGTATTTTGATCATTGTTTTATGAAATGCTCTCATCTATTTTGTATTAAAAACATGCTATTTTGAGTTGTTTCACATACCAGTATATATGTACTTACCCCTCGGGGTCTCGCTAAGCCATAGATTGATTGGTCAGAGATTGGCAATTGGTGAGCCTCTCTTATTCTGGAAGGCTTAATATATAAGACATTGTCATTTTATTTTGATTTATCGTCTGACTAGGGGATCTTGTCCAAGTCTTTAGACGAAGGTTATTTTCAGTCAGTAGAGATTTCGCAGACTAGTGTTAGATGTTGTGGATCTTTATGAACTTATTTCAGTGTTGAGCAGATTGAAATAAAAGTTAACCATGATTTTGTAATATTTTACATATCTAATTTTTCCTTCATATTATATGAATGTGTGTATAATTGCCAGACAAAGGAGGGTGCTCGAGCGTTATAGTTTGAGATGCCCGTCGTAGCCATGGCCTCGGCTCAGGTCGTGACAATGGGTTAAATAGAGCTTCAAGGTTTGGATTCTCTCTATAATCTTGGGTATTTTAGGCATGTTAATCTTCTCTAATTATTACTTTTCTAAAATCATGTGTTTTAAAGTATTATTCATATGATTTTGATGTTAGTTTTGTTACATGGGTTGAGGATTTTTAATGTTTGTGTTTGAACAATGTTTTCCTATGGTTTACAAATGATTGTTCATGATTTAATTAAGGTTTTGAACTTGTGGGGTGGATGATTATGGTGAATAAACTAGGGGATTGCGATTTCCCTTAATTTGTGAATATTGACCATTGAAGTGATAATGACCTTAACCCCATATTATGAAATTGGTTTTGAATTTGAAAAGTAGGAATATTGAACTACTTTTGAACTATTGGATAATGTGAAAAATCAATGAAGTATAATTATTTTTAATTGAACCTTATGGGGTTGTGTAATTTTCCAAGCTAATGTATAATTGAACCAATAGGGTTATGAATTCCCGAAGTGATGATAAATATTTAGGTATATTGATGTAACCTTGCAGGTGTAGCTTGTATGATGATACCAACATTGTATGCATAAATGTGTATTATGATTCAATGAATGGGAATGTGTGATAAATGATTTAATTGAGCTTTAATGAGGGTTGTGTACTGATTCATGAAAGTGAAAGTCTCGAGAGACAAATTCTAAAAACTATATTTGTCGATGTGAGGGTCTTAATGACAGAGTAGTTCGACTCAACCTTATTATTTTTATATGATTGGGAGGTTCGAGTCCCATGTGTCATATTACATGATTGGGTTCTTAAGTCTGCTTAATATGCCAGGAGGTTCGAGTTCCCCATGGTGCATATGTACATCCTCTAGTTCGTGCAGCTCCATGTATTGAGGCCATTCTAGCTAGGGGTAAGCTAGATCCATAAAGCCCGTGGGTGTCTTCTCATACTATGACGATTGTGCTATATAATCCCGACTAAAGTTTTAAAGGGCATGCTAAGCCTTGATCCTTTCCCCTACATATTATTAATGTATGTATGTAATATTGCTCGCATGGTTTTGAATTGTATTTGACTTGGCTTTGTTTTATCCCCTATCCCTGAGTTACATGCTAGTGCGCAATCCACTAACCATCCTCGAACGTTATATCCCCATACGATGCAAGCACCAGAGATACTTCTGTTTTTCTGTGTTGAGTAAGGTGGATTGACTCGGTTCATCGAGCATTGGTGGTGAAGTAGTAAGCTTTAATTTTTTGAAAGACTTGGACATTTTATCTGTTTCCTCATAGATTAGAATTGAGAGTTATCAAGTTACGGGAATGTCCCAATAATTTACCGATTCTGGTTTTTGTAGAAGGCTTCGTGGATTATTATGGATATAGGTGATGTTGGTTGGTCATTTTAGTTGGTTATCGATTATCAGATTATAAACATGACTTAAATTCTTTGATCTTATCTTATGCTATCTTATTATATGTTTGAAATTTATCCAATATTGGGAGTATTGTATTCTATTTTTTTAGGTGTAGAGAGTGGTCTACAGTCCTTATTGGACTTGAGATGCCCATCACAGCCAGGGCCTGGTTTGGGTCATGACAAAGTTGGTAATCGAGCCTAAGTTTGGTGTCATTAGGTGTCCATAAATCTATGTCCAATGGAGTATTTTTTTATGTGTGTACAGGGCTTCACCCTTATAAAGGAAAGGCTACGAGTTATTTATGAATGTTTCCCTTTCTTGTTATTCTATTATAAGCTATAAAGTCTAAAATCTTGAAATCTTCTCTAATTCCTGTATGTTTGCTTTTCAGATCATGCCTCCAAGAAGATCTAATGCTCATGGAAACTCATATGTCCCATCTGAAGATAATATGGATGAAGCTCGTCCTACTTAAGGAGTTTAGACTTGGTCTAGGGTCGCTGCTTTTGATTTCCCTAATGGAGTTCCATCGGGCCCCCCTTGACCTCTTCGAACACCTCAATCTAGTGTGTCTAATATTGAGTTTTGTGAGATGATCCATTTCATTACTTAGTAAGTGGCCTCTTAGACTGAGCGTGTTGCTTATGTTGCTCTATCTTTTGAGGTCACTAGAGTTTTCTACTTTATATGGTTAAGTACTCTGACTTTTACCAGTTCCAGAGTTGAGAAAGATCCTCAAAATTTCACTGATGAGATTGAAAAGATTTTTGTGTAATGTGTGCTACTAATGTGAATGGTATGGAATTTTATACTTATCAATTAAAGGATATGGCATATTAGTGGTATGAGAAATGGGATCAGTCTAAGGGTAATGATGTTGAGTCTACTTTCTAGGATGACTTCTCTTATGATTTTCTTGATCTCTTCTTTCCGTAGGGGTTGAGGGTGGCGAAGGCTGAGGAATTCATGATTTTAAAGCAAGGTAAAATGACCATAAAAGAGTATGCCATGAAGTTTCAACAGCTGTCGCATTATTCTCCAGAATTAATGTCTAGCATGAAGGCTAGAATGAGGAAGTTTTCTTCTAGGATGTCTCGTGAGTTGATCTTCGAAAGAAAGGTTTCCTTGTTGACCAAAGATATGGATATCTCTATACTTATGGTGTATATATAATAATTGGAAAAGGAAAAAAAGTAGCAAGTAGAGATAAGTAAAAAGTAGAATAAGAAGTTTTGATATTCGGATCAGGATAAAGGTCAGCAGCAAAGTGGTAGAGATGGTGGAAAATGGTCAAAGAAGAAATAAGGCGATTCTGATTCCTACTCTACCGCTAGTGCTCCTTATCTAAAGTTGTCGAGTGATCATCTTCTTCAGAATAGTATTGGTCCCTGGGTATAGGGTTCCCAGCCTCAGGCTAATGGGGCTGAGTCAGCACCATCATATTCCTCTTGTAGGTTTTATAGTCAGGTGCATCGTTGTGTTTTTGAAGAATGTATGAACAAGTGTTTTAAATATGGTCAAATTGGTCATATATAGAGGGACTGTCCTTCTAGGGCTGCTTCTGGGGAAAATAAGATCCATATTGCTACTTTATTATCTTCTTCACCAAAAGGTGCGTTTTTGCTTCTATCTCAGGCACTAGTCATAACCATCTATATGCTCTTTCCACCTACCAGGATTTTAAGGCATCCCCAATGTTTTTACTGGTATGCTCAATCTTTTCTTTTATGATATATGTTGTCTACTTGATCTCGGGTCTATCCGCTCTTATGTGACACCTTTTGAGGCTATTCCTTTTGGGTTTGATTCTGAGTGTATTCTAAATCCCTTCTATATGTCCATATTGGTGGGTGACTCTATCATGGCTAGAAAGGTTTATAGGGGTTGTGTGATGTTTATCTGTGGTAGAGAGACATTGAAGGATTTGATCGAGTTGGACATGTTATACCTAATGTGATTTTGGGGATAGATTGGTTGAATTCGTGCTATGGATTTCTTAGTAATTAGACCCAAAAGGTAAGTTTCCACTTCCCTAATAAGTCGGTGTTTGAATGGGAAAGCAGTTCCCTAGTGCCTAATGGAAGGTTCTTTTTGTATCATAGAGCTCAAAAATTAATTTCCAAAGGGTGCCTCTACCATCTAGTGCATGTTAAGGATTTTAGATCCGAAGGTTCTTTATTGCAATCTCTCCTGGTGGTATGGAAATTTCTTGAGGTTTTCCTTGATTATCTTTTTAGTATTTCTCCTGATAGGGAAATTGATTTTGGAATTGATCTTCTTCCGAGAACTCTTCCTATTCTAACCCTCCCTATAGAATGTCTCCTGCTGAGTTGATAGAACTTATGGAGCAGTTGAAAGATCTTCAAGATAAGGGTTTTATCCACTCTAGTTTGTCTCTGTGGGGGTTCTCCAATTTTCTCTGTGCATAAGAAGGATTGCACCTTTCGAATGTGTATAGATTACCCCTAGTTGAATAAGGTGACTGTAAAGAATAAGTAACCGCTTCCTAGGATTGATGATCTATTTGATCAGCTTCAGGATGCTAAGTTTTTTTCCAAGATTAATCTTCAGTCAGGTTACCATCAGTTAACGATTAGGAATGGGTTTCCCTAAGACTGCCTTTTAAACCCGGTATGGTTATTTTGAGATTTTAGTGATGGCCTTTAGTTTGACTAATGCTCTGAGATCATTTATGGATTTTATGAATTGGGTATTTTGTTAGTTCTTGAATTTTTTCACAATTGTGTTTATTGATGATATTTTGGTATATTCTAAGAGTGAGGCATATTATATCAATCACCTCTACTTTGTGTTGCAAACCCTAAAAGATCAGCGGTTGTATACGAAGTTCTCTAAATGTGAGTTCTAGTTAAATATTGTGACCTATCTGGGTCATGCTATTTCTACTAAAAGGATCATGGTGGATCCGCAGAAAGTTGTGGTGGTTAAGAAGTGTCCTAGACCAACTACTCCTACTGACATTTGGAGCTTCTTGGGTTTAGTCGGTTATTATAGAAGGTTATTGGAAAGTTTCTCTTCTATTGATACCCCATTAACTAAGTTAATTCAGAAGAAAGTGAAGATTTTGTGGTCTGATGTTTGTGAGGGTAGTTTCGAGAAGTTGAAAGATAAGTTTACTTAGTCTCCAATTTCGACTATACCCGAAGGTACCGATAGTTTTGCTATTTATTGTAATACGTGCAGGGTGGGACTGGGTTGTTTGTTGATACAGCATGGTAAGGTGGTTGCATGTTCTTCTGGGCAGTTAAATGTAAATGCAAAGAACTATCTGACGCATGATTTGGAGTTGTTAGTTGTGGTCTTTTCTTTGAATATTTGGCATCACTATTTGTATGGAATCCATGTTGACATCTTCTCAGACCATAAGAGATTGTAATTTGTGTTCACCCAGATGGAGCTGAATCCCAAGCAAAGAAGATGGCTTGAGTTTCTCAAGGACTACGATATGAGTCTCTACTATCACCCAGATAAAGCTAACAAGGTTTGATGCTCTTAGCAGCTTGTCCATGGGAAACTTATCTCGTGTGAATAAGGAAAAGTGAGGACTAGTAAAGGATATTCACTATTTTGGCTAATCTTTTTGTTACTCTTGGACTCTAAGGATGGTGGTGTGATTATGCAAGAGGTGGTGAAGTTATCTTTTGGTGTTGAGTTAAAGAAGAAACAAGTTTTGGATCCTATCTTGATGTAAATCAAGGATGATTTGGGTCACCAGAAGGTGGTAGCTTTTGAGATCAGTGGTGATGGTATCTTGAGGTACCAAGGCAGGTTATGTGTTCCAGATATTTATAGGTTGCGAGAGAGGATTTTGGCTGAAGCTCATGAGTCAAGGTACACTGTTCATCCTAGTTCAACAAAGATGTAACATGACTTTAGAGAACTTTATTGGTGGAATAACTTGAAGATAGATGTGGCCAATTTTTTGTCTAAGTGTTTTGTTTGTCAACAAGTGAAGGTAGAGCACTTGAGGCCCAGTAGGTTGTCTCAAGAGATTTAATTTCCCGTGTGGAAATGGGAAGTGATTAATATGGATTTCATTACAGGTTTTTTGCGATCCCATCATTAGTTCAATTCTATTTGAGTGATCATGGATAGGATGACTAAGTCAGCTCACTTCTTGCTAGTGAGGACTAATATTTTGGTGGAGGATTATGCTACGCTCTTCATTGTGGAGATTGTGAAGTTGGGTGGTGCTCCAATTTCTATCATATCTGATCGAGGTACTCTGTTCATATCTCCCAATTGGCATTCCTTTCAGAGAGGTTCATGGACTAATATGAACCTTAGTACCATTTCCCATCCTTAGATGGATGGACAAGAATAGAGGATGTATACAAACTTTGAAGATATGCTGAGGTCTTGTGTGATTGATTTTTGTGTTAGTTGGGTTGACCATTTGCCTCTCATCAATTTTATGGGGCCCTTTGTGAGCTCAATGGGTGTAAGTTGTTGTAGATTATATATCCAAAAGGGTTGAAGTTGTGGTGTTAGCTAAAAATAAGGCAAAGAGGGTAGTGATGTTCTTCAAAAAGAACATCTTGTCCTATTTTGGCACTCCAAGGACAATCATCAGCTATGGGGGATCACATTTTTGCAATAAGTATTTAGGGTTGCATAAGAAAAGTATGGAGTTAAGCAACATAAAGTTGCTAACCCCCAGACAAGTGGTAAGGTTGAAGTATCTAACAAGGAGATAAAAATGATCCTGGCTAAGTCTGTGAATGCTAATCACAGTGATTGGTTAAGGAAGCTTTATCATACTCGTTCAGCTCATCGAATGACAATCAAAACTCCTACAGGTATGTCACCATATCAATTGGTGTTTTGTAAGGCATGTCACCTGCCAGTTGAAATAGAATGTAAAGAATTGTTGGCACTTAAGCATCTAAATTTGTGATGGAAAGAAGCGGCGGAGTTGAGACTAGAACAACTAAATGAAATTGATGAGTTTTGTCTATAAGCACATGAAAGGTATAGCCTATACAAAGAACCGATGAAGCTATATTTTGATTGGAGGACAGAAAAAAGAGAGTTTGAAGTTAGATATTGGGTCTTACTATTCAAGTCAAGATTTAAATTATTCCTAGTCAAGCTGAAATCAAAATGGTCTGGTCCATTCAAGGTAACTCAAGTGTTTTTATTCGGAGCAGTGAAGCTTGAAAATAGTGATGGTAAGCTTTTTAAAGTTAATGGTCATCATATCAAACAATAAGTTGATCTTGAAGAGGCTAAAATGGTAACGTAAATCTATCTTGATGAAGTCTAAGTGATCAAGATAGCTGGGTCATGCCGCGATATTAAATAAGGAGCTAGTGGGAGGCAACCCGCAATGTGTTGTAAGGCCATGTAGTTGGTTATTTTTGATTAATTAGTAAGTTTAATCTTTGTGTTGAGTGTGCAGGAGTTTAATTTTCAAGGTGTTGGAAAAGTGAGCATTTCGGATGAGCAGATATGGGAACAAGCAGATATGGGAACAACGATGGGCCATCAGGAAAACGATAAATTATTGCTCCAACCATCCCAAGAGGGCCAACATAAGCTGGTTACTAGATAAGTTGCGATAATAGGTAAGATGAGTCACTATTAATGTGACAGTATACCAACCCAACCGTCTCATTTATGATGGATCATTGATACATCTATCAGCCTAAATCTATAGAAGGCTGGAACACTGGTTTAAGCATAACGGATAAGGCGAATAACCATTGTAGGTGTGATGACCAACCTGATGGTCCATCATACTTGTGATAAACCATCGCTGCCACCATCAATGACACACCAGCAAACTGTTTAAGTGAGACAACAAGGGTGATGTGTCATCGCAAACTTGATGGATCATCCGCCTAACGGCCAACTTTAAATAGAATTTGATTCTTGTTGTTAGACTAATGGCTTTATATTGTCTATCTCTTAATTCAGTTTTGATGACTCAGAAGCTAACTTTAAGGAGAGGTGGAGGTAGATGTCGGACATCTCGAGAGGAAAACACCTCCAGACTTCATGATGAACAGGAAGGGGATATTGAAGCCCCATCCTACCTCACTTGGCAAAGTGAAAAGAAAGGCCAGCCACGATCCTAGTTTGATAAGGAGGGGGAATCATCGAGTGTGGAGGCTAGTTGTTGAAGTGAAAATAAAAGCAATGGCAGTTCTATTTCAAGCTTGAATGGTGGAGGATACAAAGATGACTCCACTAATACCATCAAAGTGTAAGAATAGGAGGAAGGTGATATAATTCATATCAAGGACCCTGAGGTCCAAGAGACAATTAGGTGGATGGTTAAGGGGTCAAATAAATATTACTATGATGTCCAACCTATACAAAGTAGAAGTATCAAAGGTCTTATCACAGAAGAATGACAAATCATCACCACATGCGTTTTAGAGTATCCTAATATGGATAGGAGATTTAATAAGTATGAGTTGGGATGTTAGAGTAAACCCCCTAGATCTTATTAACCCATTATTGTTAGGGAATTCTGCATGAATAAACTATTAATATTGAAGAAAGATTATCCAAATGGAGTAAAGATGGTTGATATTTGAGGAATATAAATTGAATCCCAGTAAGATGAGTAACTGTGGATATCTCGAAGCATACCATTAATCAAATATTGTTTAGTTAGTTGTATAACTCTCCCATAATCACCTCAGAGCTTGAGCATCGAATGACTACTGCATCTACTAAGAGTTTGTGGTTAGCATGAATTTTTACAGATAGTGAGGACCCATCATGGATAAGGAATAGAGAGAGACTTGTAAAATCTAAATTAAGCTTTAGCAAAAAAATTTGGTGGGCTATGGTGAGATTGAGGTTGATTCAAATAGGAGGAGATGTAAATTTGTATCCACAACGGGCAGTGTTGGTGTCCAGTTTGATTGAAGGGATGAAATTTAACTTTGGCCAAATTATAGTTGATGAGTTGTTTATGATGGAAAACAAAACTTCCAGTGCTCTACCTTTTCCGTGTCATATCAATGACCTTTACAGGTAGGCAAATTTGACAATTATTCATGGAATAAATAATAAAGTTTGTGCTATAAGGAGATAGGATATTGAAAATATGAGGGACGAAGTGATGTTTTAGGTAAGAGTGCATAAGCTACAAATATTTAGGACCCAATCCCAAACAACTCCAGAGGTTTCAAACACACCTTCGTGTATACTATTTTCAATTTTCTACTATTGTTCCATAGGGCATATCTGCAGTATCACGGTCGGTGCCTACAACTCCTACTTCTAAGGCTACCGATAAGACATCCATGCCACCAATGTATTCTGACTACATGTTGTCCTTTGAAAATTTTGTAAAAATGGTTATAGCGCAAAACAAATTTGAACAATGGCTTAATGTGTGGGCAAGAGAATTTAAGCCATTTGTGGAAAGAGTAGTAGTTGAGGCTTTGAAGCTCTATGAGAATATACATGTGCGAATGAATAATATGGAGGAACAAGTGAACAACAGACTATGAGAACTATCCATTCTAGATCTAGCCAGGTTTTTTATTGAGCTGAAACAGGCACAGGCTAACATTGCAAAAATAAAAAGAAAACCTATTTTGATCATGTTTGATTCAGCATCAATGGAGATAGATAAGGAAAAAGATATTATGGATCTCATGGTCCTACTATTGAAATATAAAGGCAAAGTTATTAGTGAAAGTCGGAAGCGTAGGTCTTCAAGTTAGAGAAGGCATAAGGATGAAACAGATGAATAAAGGCAATACAGAACACAATGAGAAAATAAAAAAAAGGATGAAGAAGCAAGAAAAAAACACATTGAAGATAAAGTTGTTGGGGTGCCTACTAGTTTAGACCAAGGAATTAGGTGCAGTCTAGATCCACTACTAATACCAACTACAGCTTTTGAGAAAATGGGTTATTTAAGAACCCTGGCCATTGTTAGGGTCACTATTACTGTTACTAATGTTATTGTGGCCTCCCATGACTCTATAAACACCTAATCCTTAGGGTTTTTTAAGTATTCTACTCCTTTTTACTTTATTAATGATGCATTGACGACAATACATTTTTTGTAGTGTGGATTATATACTTGTATTTGTTAGGCAGTCTATCACCACAGGGGTTATTATTGCCAGTGTTCTTTTCCTTCTTATGCTACCTCGGAGAACTAGCATGTTTAGGATTTTAATTTATTGTTCTATTTTTATTTCTTTCATGTGATTATACATATGTTTTTATTGCTTTCATGAGATTGTACATATCTTGTGTGTTGTAAAAAATGATTGAATGAAAAGTTATTATAGTTGTTGGAATTTTTTCAAATAAGGACCACCCTTAAGTGTTTTTTTTATATTGTGCATAATCTTTAATGATTAACCATTGGGATCTATACTTGGCATTAGAACCTCTAGGTGAACGTTTTAAAGCTAAGCACCAATCTGAAAATTAGCATCATGAGTACTAGTTCATGGTTGGCTATATGTGTATGAGGATATTCTACATTTCTTACTTTATGTATGCTGCTAGAACTTGCTCTATTCATTGTGTTAAGCGATAGTTGGTAGGATCACAGGCCATCATTCAATTAAGTCCACTAGGCCTTACAAGCCTGACCAAAAAAATGTAGTTATTTGTATATTCCCTAACACCCTTTTGATCCATTAACCTCTTATTCAGCACCTTTAACTGGCCCTTATATATTGTTAAATCCTTGTTTTATCCCTGGTCCCTCCTTGGACATTGTGCACTTAACTCGGATAAATTGCCTTAGTTGAGGGTGACTACTATATAGGTTAACGAATGAAGAATAGGTTAAAGAGAGTTTTAAGTGTTAAACTTTTTATCATTGGCCCTGGTGATTTGGCATATTGTGTAATTCAACTTATGGCATCAACATAAGTTAAGGGTCGCTATTGTGAAGAGTTTAATTAATAAGTTGAATCAAGTGACTGAAATTGCATGATAGGAGATGTACGGGTTTAAAAAGGGGGTGCTTTAGGCACTAAGAGGAAAGTATAAAGTTACGACTGAAGTACTTAAGTAGAAGAGATAGAAAGAAGGTTTGAGTTAGTTCTTATGAAATACATCATACCTACACCGAAGACCTCATTACAAGACAAAGCAAGTCCTATAGTGATCTTTCTTAACCAACTGTAGAACTTAATAGAATGATAAGGGAAATCCTATGGCTTTGTATATAATTTGTTTGAAATTTGTTGTGACAGTGAGAGAATTGAATAATAGTTCTTGATTTAAATCAATAAATATTATAAGGACTTCTTTTGAAGTAAGGGCACGTGAACTATGCCTGTGATTACTGATCTTTGGATGTAATGTTCTATATGTATACATGTAAATTAGATAGAGTGTGATGCCAAGCATGGATTCCTATGAGTTAGGATTATAGGACTTGTGTGCATGTTAAATTGTTAGTCCTTGCAATTTCCAATAGTCAATCAGTTTTGATGATCTAGATGCATATGAGATATTGTGTTAAGTTTCTTTAGGATAAGAAATTGTCTTATGTTGAGGATGTTGATGCACCAGCTTCTGACGGTAGATATTTCATCTTCTACAAGCTATAACTATTTGTTTTCATGCAACTATTAGGGGTATTTGATGTGCTTAGTGCATGTTTGGGACGGTCTTACCAAATGATCGTTGGAATCCCAAAGGTCCACCAGACCAATTGTTGCTATAAAATAAAATGTCAAAAATTTAGGAAAAAGGATGGCATCCCTCGCGATAAACCATCAAAGGCGTGATGGACCATCGGCTAAATCATCGATGTCAACCAAAATATAGGATTATTAAGGAGTAGGTGAAGAAAGAATATATGGGCCATCGGATTTGCGACTGCCCATTGCTTTAGCCTTCATCTACCCATAAGGCAGTTAAACACTAGAACATCAATGACAATTTATCTAACGACCCTTCACTACCCCGACAAACTGTCAGTCGCAGCGTCGGTGTTGACGTGGTAGCTCAAGTTTAAATTTTAAATCCCAACTTTTTAGGAGTCTTTAAATACCCTGTTTAATGTTAGAATTAGCATCTTTTGATTATCATGATATTTTAATGTAAGGTTGAAGTTATAAACAATTTCAGAGCAAAACAACATCTTGGTTTACTTTTGAATTCACATAAGGAACTTTGATTTCTTGGGATTGTAAGTTAATTCTTCAATTTGTATGAAATTTATATTTAATTTATCTCCTAATTATGTATGGATAGAATTCCTATTACTAGGGTTATGGGAGCTTTAGTGTGAATCAATTCTAGGGTTGTGGGAATGCTAAATTTCTATTGACATTGGAGTTGTATCTCTTTCTCGTCATTTTTATGATTTATCTTGGTCGCAAACTTAAGAAATGTGTCAAACAAAATAACTTACTTGAACAAAGAAATTAATGTTGGAAAAAGAGAATAGTGATAAGACATTAGAGTTTTACCCTCTGATCTCAAGTTTGATCCCTTAATTGGATTAATCCCATGGAGAATTGTTTGCAATAACACTTGCTCATTTTAAGTTTGAAGGAATTAAAGTGAATTTATCAATCAAGGTTGAAAACACATGGATAGAAAATTTGTATAAACCTCTTTATTATTGCAATTGTTGATATAAGTTCTTAGATCCCATAACCCAAAATAACCCAAAAGGATTGAAACACCTTAGTGAAAATACCCCAAATTTCCTATTCTCATTTGTTAACACATTGAAAAGAACACATTGGTTACTCATCCGAATCCACCAAGCTTACATTTAATTTAAAAACCCTTACTTAAAGGAAAACATGACTAAATGTCTATTAATTCACATACAATCTAATTAGCACCCTATTCTATGTGGGATTCGATCCCAAACTTTGTTGAGATATATATTTGTCAACAAAAGCTTATACTCTTGTAAGAAAGGTTTAGTTTGGGCGTATTTCTCCTTAGCCTAATCTCAAGCTGGGTTGGTAATTTAGCCTGTTCTTGATCTCTGGGTCAATCTTTACTCTAATTGGAGCTCTACTAGCATGTTTGGGGTCATGATCCTGAGCTGTCATACCCCGCATCCTAACTATCTTCAAAAGACTGAAACAAATATGAATTTAGAAACCAATACAGACATAACTCACAGAAGTGAACCAAAAAGATGAGATTTTCTTAAGAATGTCTTGTAGACTCTCGAAGAAAGGATGCAAAAGTTTCTGTACCAATTTGTGGGACTCAACTAACTATTGGCTTTTGAATCAATGATACCAGCAAAACCTAATCTTTGATGCCATTTTGTCTCGACCCAATTTCTTGGGTCATGATGGCACCTACTTCAATCCACAAGTAGGTAAGAAAGCCATATCCCATAATGGCAAGTAATGATCTAATAAACAAAAGTTAAAGAAAAATAAGAAGGAAATCAACAACAACAATAAAGTAGGAAAAAAACAAAAAAGATACAATACTGTAAAAGTGAGGGTAGAGGACAAAATATACAAAATACCCTTTCTAAGTCATGGTACTAGACAATATCTAAATACACATACATACACATTAGACTAAGAAATTCAAAATACTATAAATAAATTGGATGGATGAGGATCAGTTATGGACTATTTATAGCTCACCCTATCTTTGGATTAGTAGCAAGGCCAAAATATAGCATCAGCATTAATAGATCGTACTCAAATCTTAATAGGGAAAAGATGTAGAAGTGCAGTATGTTTACCAAAGTAATGGGTACTCAATAGTCATCATCAGCTAATTGATCTCAAATAATAAAAGCATAAATATAAAGTGTAAGAGTGTAAGCAAAGTCAACGGAAAAGGGGATAGAAATGTAAATATTGTGCAATGCTATATTGTTGCGATAAAGGAAATATATAACTCAAAATAAAAATCAATGGATAGATGCAACCTTACTAGGCCCCCATAAACCTAGAAGGTACACACAAGAAGACAATTAACCCTACTAAGCCCTATAAGCATGGTGGGAGCAAACGAGAGAAAATCTAAGGCAAAAAGCATAAATGACCTTTAATTATGCCAATTTCAAACTACTTTTTGACCTCAAATCTATAATGATCGAATATATGTGGCATGAACTGGCATAAGTGGATAGTAATAATAATAAAAAACAGATACCTATCTTGAATTAGACGTAATAGATAGTAACAAGGGTCCAAATAATTCATATAATACCATTAAAATACCATATTAGAACAAAGTACAACTGTCAGCACTCCTAGAAATACTATAATCAGTACTAGAAAAACCAGACTGCAGTCGTAGACAAATCTCAAACTCAAACCAAACTGCATAAGTAACTAACTATATCTGTAATAGATGATCCATAAAGAATGAACTAGGACTATAAACCAATACCTTACTTATGCCTGAACTCATCATAGTAGAAATGGAGATTATGTAAGAAATGAACTAGAACTAAAATATATATTTAATTGTATAAATATCAAAGCATGGAATATCTAGAACACTAGCTCCCTAAGTAGAATCTCTAGTTGCTAAACTTACTAAAGCTCGATGGGTTCCCTTCCTAAGTCAAAGGAGGGTGGGATAGGGTCAAGTACTATTCTACCTAGGGAAGAGACTAAATTTGTGAATAATAAGGTCTAAGTCAAACCAAGCCCCAATTAATAGTCTAAGGTAGTCTATGAAACATCCAACTAAGCCTAAAGGAGCTTTATTTCTATCATTTTGTATAAAAAGGGATAGTGGGAGCCACTATGAGGTCTCAATAACCCAATTTTAGGGAGAACCTACCCAAATCTAGTGTAAGGATTCCCAACCCATCCTAAGGAATTATAAGTACTAATGTTGGACTTAAGGGATTATAATGTGCTATATTATAGGGAAACAAGCCCAATTTATATCAAAAATATAACGTAAAAAAATGCTAAAACCATAACCGAACTAAAAATATCCACCCATAATTAGTACAATAATATGCTAATATCATAATTAAGATCCATAAAAAAAAAAGGTAGCCTAGCCTACCTAGACACGTTGAGCATGTATCAAATCATCCAAACCAAAGATATACCCTTTCAAGAAGACTTCTAGAGTTGCCATACTATCAAAACAATGATCTAAATGACAAGATTAGAAAATAGTACTCGTATGTGTATGAATTCTATGAGTGGAAATTGGACTAAAAATCCCACGTAGGGTTTGCCTGCTGAAATTTATAAAATTAAAACTATTATAGCATCCCATGCAGCTCAAAAATCAAATGCCATATAACTTTGGCTAAATTCAAGATCAAATTGTAGAAAAAATATTCTCAACCACATCAAATATTAAAGAATCGATATATAGACTTTCACTAAATATTAAATAAAACTTATGAATATAATGACGATCACGAGCATACCAACACACCCCCATGCTAATTTGTCCTTAAAAAATCAATTCCCAAATAATCCAAAGCATATAGGGCCTTTAATGGTGATTTATACTTATGGAATTTAGCTTAAAGTAAAGAAAGGGGTTATTTATAACATACCAGCAATGGATACTTTAGCCACTAAATGACCACTAGAGTGGTGACCTATAATGTAGGGGTCGCTTAAACGACCAAGCATAGGCTGGCAAGGCTCCGCTAAAGTAGTACAAGGCTACTAAAGCAGATATCACTGAAGCAGCTAGCGCATAAGCGGTCCCTTGGCTGATTAAGCGGTTGCACTGATACTTGGTACCAATAAAGTTCTACATCCCAAAAAACTCCAACAAGGTGCTCAAGATAGGTTTAGAATCCTTTGATTATAAATAAACTATACTACCCTACCAAATTTAACATGTCAAACTTGATGGTGCCATTAAAATTTCTTTTGAGGTCATTTCAATAAAAAGTGGGTCCTATACCCCAAAGAGCCATTTTAGCGAAATTCCACACCATACCCCAAAATGAGTTTGAAAGACTTGGGACATAGACCAAGGGTCCCCCTAGCCTAATATAATTATTCTAGAGTTGGTGAGACTATAAGTACAAAAATAAAGGAAATATCCTGGAAGGCCATTACAGCCTTATCTTTTTGTAAAGCCTTGAAATATTGGCATGTTATCAAGAATAGAATATATGCATTATGATGGGATGAAAAGTACTAATATTAATATTTAAAAATTTGAGCTAATGAAAATAAATATTAGACCCATACTTACCCTCTTCTAAGAGCATAAAATCCATGCCCAAAAGTTGGGTGGAGACATAATGAAATTCCAATTTTAATTGGTTTAATAGCACACTTTATTGGGAAAAACATGAGTTCAAAGACCCAACTATAGCATACTTTGCATCATTGAATTCATCCCATCACTTACATTTGGTTGTCATTGATATTATTCTGTATAGTGAATTGAGGGATTTTTGGTACTCTTGTTTTGTATAGAGGAGTTATGGATTTTGACTATCTTGATTTTTTATTATTATTGTATATTTTTTATACTAGATTTGGCAATCCTTCTTGTAGGGTTATGTGAATTGTGTCGGATAATATTGAGTTACATTATTCTTCCCATCACTTTAAATTAGGATCGACCGATGATGATGCTAAGTGTATGTAGATTAGTATTCATGTATGTTTATTTTCTACAGTTTATTTACAGGTACAGCACCACATATTATAGGCATTGATTTAGAGTTAGTGTTTAGGATTTATCCTTTGAGATTCAAATGGTGCAGTTGATTGATCCAATTCCTACCACCTCTTTATTTTTGTTTAATATTGTTTTTCCTTACTTCAAGACACTATAGAATTGTGTTGTATTTACTCTATCATTACAGGCTTATACTGGTGACATCCAAATTTTGGGGGTGATGTTACCTTTTGTACTTTCATATCAAGTTATTTTTGTGGTTTTTCTTAAGATTTATCTATATTTTATTTGTACTGTATATTATTTAACTTCTATTATTTGTATGTTGGATCGGCTTACTTGTCCCTAAGGTTGAGATAGGTTCCATCACAACTTGAGTTTTGGATCATGTAATGACCCTCACATTAAAATTTACAATTTTCTATGTTTTGAATATTTTCCCCTCTTCGTGGTTGCCCTATTTTATTTATGAGTTTAACGGATAGTTGGAATGGTCCTTAATGCATTTGGGAGTGTTTTATTTGAGTTTGTGGTTTTGCGTATCTTTAAAAAGGGTAGTTTAACTGTGGTTAATATTTTGTGATTAGAATATCAGATGATGATTCTAACAGTTCCATTAGCTGCAGAATATCAGTTTTAGATTAGTAACATGATTAGCTTGGGTCTTGAGCCCATATTTACATTTTGATCCTCTATTTAGAAAATAATCAAATTAGCTTAAAATGGGGTCCTGGGGTTAATTTGTTGAAAATGATCATTTTTAGAAAATTTAACATCACCGCTGAGTTTGGAGCTTCAACAATAGTCTAGTATCCTAGTTTGTTTGTATTCATGAGATTTCAACTGAATCTAGAGGGTTTGATCAAAAACTTTGCCTTTTAGCGGAGTTGTTGGTGTAAGTTATTAGCTAGTATAGCTGCTTAAGCAGCCAATTGGTAGATAAAGTGAAAGAAGCTTAAGTGTTGTGGGACATGATGTTCTATATAAATATAGCACTTTTGATGCATAAAATGAGAAAAATATGCAAGTTTTTTAGGCCTTTTTATTAGATATGATCTATTTTGGGTATGTTTTGCAGGATACTATGTGTTGGATGATAAGTTCATGAAAAAGGGTATTTTTGGACTCTTTGGAGAAATTGTGGATTTTTGGGATATTTTTCATCTTAATTGTGATCAATGTTTGCTCGAGAGTTGAAGAAGAGCTGAAAAATTTACTCCTAGCACCTACTACGCCAACCTATGGACCACATGTAGACCTACGGATTGTATGGAGACAAAGTGGGTGCTAGAAACCCAAAATTCTAAGAGCTGACTTGCAGGAAAATTATCAATCTAGTACCTAAAGCATACACTACGCTCTGTGCTAGATCGCAGGTACTACCTGTGCCCTGCCAGACCGTAGGTACAGGGAGCCCGTGGCCACCAACCTGATTTTCTCTTATTTTGTTTAGGCTTTGTTTTTAGGATTTTCTCTTGTACTATAAAGACCTCTTATGTACTTTTTAGTATTAGTGACACACTTTTAACACTTAGAAACATATTTTGATTTTAAGATCCATCTTTGATCTTGGATTATTGTGTATTGACTTTGATTGATTATTCAGTTTACGGTTGTTGGTTTTCATTCATCCTATCATTTTGATTTCATCTTTGATTTACAATATGAATGTAATTGATTTTTTCACAAGCATGAGCAGCTAAAAACCATAGCCAAGGTTGTGAAAACCCTGGCATATTGAGGAAGTAATGGAAGTATGATTGTTGATCTGAACCAATACCCATGGCACGTATTGCTTTATCTTCGATATGATTGATTCTTAATGGGTGTACATATTAGGATCCCTCCTAGATATTGATACTTACTCCAAAAGAGGATTAGTGACAAGTAAAAGATAAAGAAAACAATAATTAGGGAGTTAATTGTTGATCCATTTCACACAAAAAATATAGTGAATAACCGTTAGCTTTCATCTAATAACTTGAAATTCAAAAGGTAATAGTTAACTGGGATCAATATAAGGGTTAGTAATGCGACACCTTGAGACTCGTAAGGTAAAGGGTAAAATCCTCCTACTCATCCAAAAAACTATAGGAGGTATATAACTTATCGATTCTGCATGCAAGGTATTGGGTTGGTTCAACAATACACGATAAGCCTACGAAGTTGATATGCCAGGAGGAACACAATCCTAGTGTCACCTACAACTAATTTTCAACCAAGTTAATATTGTTCTTTGCTTGAGACTACTACAAACAAATCCCCCCATTTACTTTCCTATTTTACCCCTAGACTTTAACTATTGAGATCAGCATAGCCACATGTTCCCTTGTTATTCAAACCCAACCTTAGTTGGGTTGCTATAGCTTGACAGCAATCGTACCAACATACAAATGGAGGTGTTGCTTGGACGTCATCAATAAATTAGCGTTGTTGTTGTGGAGCACAGTGTTGATTTATTGATTGAAGTCGTTGCAATTTTTGGATTTTTAGTTTTTATTTTTGTTCTTAGTTAGGCATACGCCGGTGTATTCCTAGCATATGAAGTAGAGGCAATCCTTTACTCCCAGTCAATATGAATTAATAAAAGATATTACTAACACCTGGTAGGATGTCTGAGCCGAAAAGAGTTGAAAATCCTAAAGGGGTTCATGATATTGTACCTCCTGCCGAAGGAGTACGAATTATTAATCGTCAGACTGGTGATCTTTTAGCTCAATATGAAGCAAAGAAAAGGGAAACTAAAGAAACTCAAAGAGTAGCTAGAGAGGCAGAGCTAGCTGAGCAGATAGAAGCAGCAAACCGATGAGCAGCACTCGATGGAAACCAGACCAGAGATAGAGGTACCTATGTTCAAGTAATCCTAGCATAAAAGTACATGCAGCCACACATAGATGATGAAAAAGATCTGGGATATATTAACTCGACTGACACTGGAGCCATAGTTCCTCATTTTTTGCCCTTAGGCATCAAATTTGACATTACAAGTACCATGATCCAACTTCTACATTTGAAGAGTGTGTTTACTGGTCTTCTTATCAATGATGCAAACTTAAACCTTGCAAATTTCTTTGGGATCTGCACCTCATATACCAATCCAGGGACAAATTAGGAAGAACTTAGATTGAGGATTTTTTCCTTCTCACTTATAGGAGAAGCCTCTTTATGGTTAGGGGAATTGCCAAGAGGCTCTATCACGACTTGGAATGAGTTGTGTAGGCAATTCTTAAATAGGTTCTTCCCTTCATCATGGATGTTGCATCTAAAGGATGAGATCAATACTTTTAGGCAGCTGTAATCAGAGTACATGTACAAGGCTTTGTTCTAGTTTAAGAAGAAGCTGTACGTTGTGCCAAATCATTAATTATCATGGATGAGCTTATCAAATATATTCTACACAGCCCTTCCCATCAGCTCTAGATCCATGGAAGACACTATCTCTAGAGGAGCTTTTATGAGATTACGATAAGAAAAAGCATTAGAGATGTTAGATCAGATCTTACTCATTAATCAAGGTTGGCAAACTCGAGAGGCTGAGAGGGGATCTAGTACTTATGTTGTTTGTGCTTCTTACACAAAGAGGGCAGTTGATGATACAATAGCACAAGAAATTTCATTACTAAGGATTGATTTAGGGATGCTAGAAATGCAATTTGTAGTGGATAATTCTGAGAAAGTGAATATGGTAGAAACACAGGGGTCAGCTTCCAAAGCGTATGAATCAGAATTAGAAGAGAAAGATAAGTATCTTGATGTTAGATAGCGGGTTTCTAATTCCAAGAGCAATGAAACCATGGTCGAAACTATTATGATCAATACAGAGACTATATCATAGAGTAAGATGGTGACTGTAGGAAGAAGGATAACTAAAGAGAGAAGGGAGATAGGTATATTCTACCTAGTAGACATGATATAGAATCCAAAATAGAAGAGATGTTGGTGAAGGTTAAAGAATGTCAGGAGACCAGCCTTAAAGAGATTAAGGCTGATATTTTAGGGTTGACCCAAAAGGTTTAGTCACATGCCACTGTTATAAAGTAGTTGGAGTACTAGTTTGGGAGATGTCAACAACTCTAAACCAGAGGCAGCCATGTACCCTTCCGAGCATCACAATGGAAAATCTGAGAAATGATGGTCATATACTTGTTATTACCATGAGGATTGTTATCACTACTATAGATCCCCCCCACTACCTTCTACTGAAGGTATTGATAATGAGGCACCTGTTGTAGAGTCCAATCATTGAGCCAGAAAGCTTACAAATTTTGAGACGGCCCCTACCTTTTCCTTAGTGACTAAGGTAGAAGGAAAAAAAGTTAAGTTCAAGTGGTTCATTGAGATGCTGAGATAAATAATCTTGAACATACCTATTGGCAAGGCATTATATCAAATGTTTTGATACGCCAGGTTGATGTTGGGTGTATTAATGCATTCTAGCATCACTATTCTAGACTTTTTAGCCTTATTTTGAGGATGATGCATGCGATATAGGGGTTGATAATGATATAAATGTGTATAAAAGTGTTAAAGCATGTGTTTATGACGTTTAAAGTGAGTTCCAAACAAGTTTGTACATAAAAGATTCATTTAAAGTTCAACCCGAAAAACTAGTGTTACTAGCTTGAGCTAGGTGCTTGTCTAGTTGATTTCGGTGGATTCTATTGTGTTTAAAGTGTTTCAAATTGTTTTTATGTGTAATTATATGTGAAAAAACTTGTTAATAATGCTTAATGGTCAATTGGATCAAGCCAAGGGACAAAACAATGAGTGAAAGATCAAAGTGATATTTGCCTATGCTTAGCTAGTGTTTCTAGTTCGTCGTGTTGGATGTTGTGTTGTTTTGATCTTTAAATTGTTGTGTTTAATGCTATAATATTCTTTTTTAATGGATTACGATGATATATGAAGGATATACAATCTTCAAATTAAGTGGGAACAACTTAAAAAGGCTCAACATGGTTCAATGAAGGCATAATATGCAGATTGACACATTTTTGGATTCCTGCAATGTCTTTTGCACGTGTGGACTGTAGGACAGAAAAATGGACAAGTTCAAAATGCCAATGAAATCAGAAGAGGACCAAAGTAGTAACCATATTGCACGTGGTGGTCCTAAAGACGATTAGCCCGCGACACAGGCTCATTACACTGCTCCCTTGCCTTAGAAAATTTTTTTAGAGCATATTCCAGTAGCTTAGGGATATTTGGAGGTGATGCCTCACCTGGACCGAGGCCCAACAACTGAAGGTTTTCTTGTCTAACACAGAAAGGGCTTTCTCCTATACTAAAAATACATGTTGTATCACATTTTTACACATCGTTTACCATATTTTGGAGAGCAAAGGGTTGCTACAACTTCTTTATTAGGTTCTTCTTATTTTTATTTAGTTTATTTACATTTTTAGTCGTTAATTACTATATTGTGGTTGAAATTATGACTATGCGTGGCTAAACGCCTTTTTTCAGGATTAAATCCAAAGACGTGATTACCTTTGTTTTGAATTAAGTTCATTAATTTTTCTTATCATTGTTTGTTGTGTGTTCATCTTTGATTTAACTATTTTAAGGATTTGCGACCCTTAGAATACATCAATTGTCTACCTTTTGATCTTGGGAGAGGGAATACGGGATAGAACAAGGAGATGAACAAAGTATGGGTTTTATTCTTTTATAAAATAAAGAATTGAACTTAGCACCTAGGACAAGGATGTACTTACGAGCCTTATTTGATTCAAATGTAGGATGATAGCTTAAATAACCTAATTGGATCATTACATCCCCGCTCAACGAGATAGTTGTAAGGTTCAACTTACACAAATGATTAGAGGTTGGGAAACCATAATCATGCAATTAACCCTATGAATCTACAACCAAGATAAGCGAGTTAATGAATGAAATTCAAGATATGGTATGATTGTCAAAGTTCTTTAACCCTGGGTTTTCTCCCATTGATTGTTACAAGATCTTTAATTTCCACATTGTTACTTTACTTACAAATTCCAAACTCGCTTTTGGTTACTCTTGCACCAACTTAATCTAAATTGTGAACTAAAATAGAATTATTGATGAATCAAGTCTCTGTGGGATCGATACATCGCTTCTTAAAGGACACTTTACTACTTGATAAGACCATGTACACTTGCGTGTGCGCTTGGGTATTGTTAAGTTTTTGGCGCCGTTGTCGGGGACTTGTATTTTGGTAACTATTTATTTTAGTGTTACTTTTAGATTTATTTTGTGTTTTTACGCTTGGTCTTAGTTTTGTTTTTGTAGAAAATAGTTTTTTAAGTTGATAAGCTTGGAAGGGATCGGGAGTTAATAGAACCAAGCCTGGAACCAAGAAACTTTACCATCAATAAGGGAGAGAAGAAATCATTCTCCCTCGAATTTCATAAATCCAAGAAGACCAAGTAGTTAATGTTCTAATGGCTAAACAACAAGCAGCCCGGAGGATAGTTAGGGAAGTAGCAGTACCACTTCCAACAAACTTGAATTCCTCAATTTAAATACTGGTAGCTAGAGGAATATCGAGTTGAAACATAATGTGGTGCATCTTTTTATTAGGAGTGGACAGTTTGTAGGGCTGTCACATGAGGATCCACAAGTCCACTTATAGAATTTCATTGAACTTACAGACATATTCATTCCGACTGGGTGAATACAGATTATGTAAGGTTGAAACTATTTCCCCATTAACTATTAGGAAAAGCAAGAATATGATTGAATATGGATCCGGCCAATTCAATCACATCATGGAATGACTTAGCCAAAAAATTTCGCATCAGATTCTTCCCTTGTGGAAAGACTGGGGGACTTCGTAGTGAGATAGTGAGTTTTAAGCAAAATCCAAATAAAAATATTTATCATGCATGGGAAAGATTCAAGGCATTTCTTTGAGATTTTCCACACCTCCAACAGTCCAACGAGGTACTTGCTCATACTTTTGTAAAAGCTGTTGACCGTAATACAAAAAATTTTCTAGATCAGCCGCAGGTGGTCAAGTATTGGAGATAACTTATGATGAGATGTACATATTATTGAACCGCATATCACAAGGAAATCTGAAATGGCATTTAGATTCTAGAAGTGCCACAAAAAAATTGTTGGTGTACTAGAGATGGACCAATACACTGCATTATTAGCCCAAGTTTCTGCATTACAAAATTTGATAAATACTCACCTCAGTAGCATTAAACTGGGATCTTCACAGCCTACAACAGTGGTGATTGCAGTTTAGTAGACTTCTGGTTGGTGTGAGATTTATGGTAATAGTGGTCATGCAGCTGCCATGTGTGCTTCAAATCTAAAATCTGTGATGTATGTAGGTAATGCTCAAAGGCTAAATTATGGTAATCCCAACAACATGAAGTGGCAGACTCAGCAACAAAATTAGTCAATAAATAAAATGGAAGAGATATTACAGCAGATCTTAGCAAATCAAACGTAGTTGAAGGTAGATTTATAGAATCAGCAAGTGGCCATTAGATGTTTAGAGTTTCAAGTGGGCCAATTATCATAGGTACTGAATATAAGACAACAAGGTGGTTTGCCAGCAGTTACAGAAAATCCAAAGCAGGTTATGGCAATCAGCTTGAGAAGTGCTAAGAAGCTTCAAGGAGACCCTCTAAGGCAACAAAGGAGGTAGATGCTGATATAGTGACTCAACAGGTAAATGATATAGTTGGTGAAAATTCAAGAAATTCTGAGTACCTGACAGAAAAACTTACTGAATCAAAAATGAAGAAGATACTGCCACTACCCTTTGCTCAGAAGAACATAAAAGCGAAGGAGAATGCACTGTTCAAAAAAGTTCATTCAG